>NC_090387.1:3310413-3595919 GCF_036365525.1 Heterodontus francisci
TAGTGGTTAATGGTTGCTTTTCGGGCTGGAGGAAGGTTTGTAGTGGAGTTCCCCAGGAGTCAGTGTTGATTTTCCTGATATATATTAATGACCTAGACCTTGATGTACAGGGCACAATTTCAAAGTTTGCAGATGATACAAAACTTGGAAGCATTGTGAACTGTGAGGAGGATAGTGTAGAACTTCAAAAGGACATATACAATGTCCACCAATGTCCACCTTCCTCCAGCCCCAAAAAAAATCCATTAACCGCTACTCTTTGTTTCCTGTCACTCAGCCAATTCCGTATCCATGTTGCTACCATCCCTTTTATTGGTGGAATGGGCAGACAGGTGGCAGATGAAGTTCATTGCAGAGAAATGTGAAGTGATTCATTTTGGTAGGAAGAACATGGAGAGACAATATAGAATAAAGGGTACAATTCTAAAGGGGGTGCAGGAGCAGAGGGACCTGGGTGTATATGTGCATAAGTCATTGAAGGTGGCAGGACAGGTTGAGAGAGCGGTTAATAAAGCATACAGTATCCTGGACTTTATTAATAGGGGCATAGAGTACAAGAGCAAGGAAGTTATGCTGAACTTGTTTAAGACACTAGTTCGGCCTCAGCTGGAGTATTGCGTCCAATTCTGGGCATCGCACTTTAGGAAAGATGTGAGGGCATTGGAGAGAGTACAGAAAAGATTCATCAGAATGGTTCCAGGGATGAGGAATTTCAGTTATGAAGATAGATTGGAGAAGATGGGACTGTTTTACTTGGAGAAGAGAAGGCTGAGAGGTGATTTGATAGAGGTATTCAAAATCATGAAGGGTCTGGACAGAGTAGATAGAGAGAAACAGTCCCCTCTCGTGAAAGGATCAAGAATGATAGGGCACAGATTTAAAGTATTTGGTAAGAGAAGCAAAAGTGACATGAGGAAAACATTTTCACGCAGAGAGTGGTTAATGTCTGAAATGCACTGCCTGAGAGTGCGGTGGCGGCAGGTTCAATTGAAGCATTCAAAAGGGAATTAGACAGTTACATGAAAAGGAAGAATGTGCAGGGTTACGGGGAGAAGGGGCAGGGGAATGGAACTGAGGAAATTGCTCTTTCGGAGAGCCAGTGCAGACATGATGGGCTGAATAGCCTCCTTCTGCATTGTAACGATTCTGTGATATGCTGATAGGGTGAGATGAAGAGGGGTGGGAGGAGGCTCATGTGGAGCATAAACCCCAGTATGGACCTGTCGGGCCGAATGGCCTGTTTCTGTGCTGTGAATACAATGATAGGAGACATCTGGAATATGATCCTTTAGAGGAATATGAAATAGTAAATTGGTAACAGTTTAGTATGAATCTGTATCAATTTACCCAGTTTACCTCCCTCTCTGTCCACCTTGACAGGATCATAAGGATTGGGTGATGGATGTTGCAATCTCCTCAGACAACAAGTGGATTCTCTCCGCCTGCAAGGTAGTGATTATATTTGTGATAGTTTATAATATTTTCATCTACCATCTACAAGGCTCCTTCGACAGCACCTTCCAAACCCACGACCTCTACCACCTCGAAGGACAAGGGCAGCAGATACATGGGAACACCACCACCTGCAAGTTCCCGTCCAAGTCACACACCATCCTGACTTGGAACTATATCACCATTCCTTCACTGTCACTGGGTCAAACTCCTGGAACTCCCTTCCTAACAGCACTGTGGGTGTATCTACCTCACATGGACTGCAGCGGTTCAAGAAGGCAGCTCACCGCCACCTTCTCAAGGGCAATTAGGGATGGGCAAGAAATGCTGGCCTGGCCAGCGATGCCCGCATCCTGACAAATTAAAAAAAAGTCCAGTGCCATGTTAGTCTACTATCTCATTACCTGTCGCTGATATCCAATGGAATGTTTAATGGATTTTCTGTGTCATTGCTCTCAGGTTTAATTGTTTTAACTGGCCAAAGTCAGCTCTGGTTCTAAAACCTTCTGTTCCAGTTTCTAAGTTGCTTTTTTCACATCTTCCATTTTTTTTTTCTAGGACTCTACAGTGCGGGTTTGGAACATTGAAAGAATGGAACAGATTCCAGCTGTCAAAGCTGAATGGAGGGAACATGGGGAGAAAGTTGTCCAGGTTTGAGAGTCGTCTCTTCTTTGCTCAGTTCAGTTGGGGGTTGAGGTGCGGGGAGGGGGTTTGTTCCCTTCCTGTATGAAGGGAGTTTTATCAGGCTGCTCGTAATTTCACTGTTAATTTTCAGACAGCCACAGCATGTCATCAGTAAGTGTTGCTGAGTCAGGCTGTCTAGAAGTATCTCATCTTCCATCGCCGATCTGGGTGGAATGACCTATCATTTAATACAGTTCCTCTGGACTGTGGGAGAAAATTCTCCTGAGCTCCTGCTGTGAATCACAAGTTGAAATGACTGATAAAACATCATACAGAATCCTGGGCTTTATAAATAGAGGCATAGAGGACAAAAGCAAGGAAATTATGCCAAACCCTTTATAAACCACTGGCTCAGCCCCAGCTGGAGTATTGCGTCCTATTCTGGGCACCACACTTGACGAGGGATGTCAAGGCCTTGGAGAGGGTGCAGAGGAGATTTACTAGAGCGGTTCCAGGGATGAGGGAATTCAGTTAATGTGGAGAGACTGGAGAAGCTGGGGTTGTTCTCAGAGCAGAGAATGTTATGGGGAGAATTAATAGAGACATTCAAAATAATGAAAGCTTTTGATAGAGTAAATAAGGAGAAACTTTCCAGTGGCAGGAGGGTCAGTAACTAGAGGAGACAGATTTAAGGTGATTGGCAAAAGAACCAGAGGCGAGATGAGGAAAAAATGTTTTACGCAGCAAGTTGTTATGATGTGGAATGCGCTGCCTGCGTGTCTGTGTAAGTGTCTATGTACCTTTGAGTGTGTACCTGTATGTGTACCTGTGTGAATGTGTGTTCCTCTGTGTGTGTGTGTGTACTTGTGCATGTGGGTACCTGTGTATGAGTGTACCTGTGTGTGTGTACCTCTGTGTGTGTGTGTGTATACCTGTGAGTGTGTGAGTATACCTTTGTATGTGTGACTGTGTACCTGTGAATGTGAGTGTATGTGTTTACCTTTGAGTGTGTGTGTGTGTGTATACCTGTGAGTGTGAGTGTGATGTGTATGTGTGTGTATATATATCTGTGACCTGTGAGTGTGTGTTTACCTGTGAGTGTGATAGCATGTGTGTGTGCTTGTATGTATGAGTATGTGTACCAGTGAGTGTGTGTACCTGTGTGTGTGAACAAAGAACAGTACAGCACAGGAACAGGCCATTCGGCCCTCCAAGCCTGCGCCGATCTTGATGCCTACCTAAACTAAAACCTTCTGCACTTCCGGGGACCGTATCCCTCTATTCCCATCCTATTCATGTATTTGTCAAGATGCCTTTTAAATGTGCTATCGTACCTTCTTCTACCACCTCCCCCGGCAGCAAGTTCCAGGCACTCACCACCCTCTGTGTAAAGAAAGTGTGAGTGTGCGTATTTACCTTTGAGTGTGTGTATGTACCTGTGAGTGTGAGTGTGTATGTGTACCTGTGTGTCTACCTGTGTGTATGTATACCTGTGACCTGTGAGTGTGAGTCTGTGTGTGCACCTGTGAGTGAATTTCTTTTCTTTTTTTTCTTTTGGGCCTCCTTATCTCGAGAGACAATGGGTAAGCGCCTGGAGGTGGTCAGTGGTGTGTGGAGCAGCACCTGGAGTGGCTATAAAGGCCAATTCTAGAGTAACAGGCTCTTCCACAGGTGCTGCAGAGAAATTTGTTTGTCGGGGCTGTTGCACAGTTGGCTCTCCCCTTGCGCCTCTGTCTTTTTTCCTGCCAACTACTAAGTCTCTTCGACTCGCCACACTTTAGCCCCGTCTTTATGGCTGCCCGCCAGCTCTGGCGAACGCTGGCAACTGGCTCCCACAACTTGTGATCAATGTCACAGGATTTCATGTCGCGTTTGCAGACGTCTTTAAAGCGGAGACATGGACGGCCGGTGGGTCTGATACCAGTGGCGAGCTCGCTGTACAATGTGTCTTTGGGGATCCTGCCATCTTCCATGCGGCTCACATGGCCAAGCCATCTCAAGCGCCGCTGAACTCAGTAGTGTGTACAAGCTGGGGATGTTGGCCGCCTCGAGGACCTCTGTGTTGGAGATACGGTCCTGCCACCTAATGCCAAGTATTCTCCGGAGGCAGCGAAGATGGAATGAATTGAGACGTCGCTCTTGGCTGGCATACGTTGTCCAGGCCTCGCTGCCATAGAGCAAGGTACTGAGGACACAGGCTTGATACACTCGGACTTTTGTGTTCCGTGTCAGTGCGCCATTTTCCCACTCTCTCTTGGCCAGTCTGGACATAGCAGTGGAAGCCTTTCCCATGCGCTTGTTGATTTCTGCATCTAGAGACAGGTTACTGGTGATAGTTGAGCCGAGGTAGGTGAACTCTTGAACCACTTCCAGAGCGTGGTTGCCGATATTGATGGATGGAGCATTTCTGACGTCCTGTCCCATGATGTTTGTTTTCTTGAGGCTGATGGTTAGGCCAAATTCATTGCAGGCAGCCGCAAACCTGTCGATGAGACTCTGCAGACACTCTTCAGTGTGAGATGTTAAAGCAGCATCGTCAGCAAAGAGGAGTTTCCTGATGAGGACTTTCTGTACTTTGGACTTCGCTCTAAGACGGGCAAGGTTGAACAACCTGCCACCTGATCGTGTGTGGAGGAAAATTCCTTCTTCTGAAGACTTGAACGCATGTGAAAGCAGCAGGGAGAAGAAAATCCCAAAAAGTGTGGGTGCGAGAACACAGCCCTGTTTCACACCACTCAGGATAGGAAAGGGCTCTGATGAGGTGCCGCTATGCTGAATTGTGCCTTTCATGTTGTCATGGAATGAGGTGATGATACTTAGTAGCTTTGTTGGACATCCGATCTTTGGTAGTAGTCTGAAGAGACCACGTCTGCTGACGAGGTCAAAGGCTTTGGTGAGATCAATGAAAGCAATGTAGAGGGGCATCTGTTGTTCACGGCATTTCTCCTGTATCTGACGAAGGGAGAAACTGTGAGTGTGAGTGAATACGTGAGTGATTGTGTATGTTTGTGCGTATGTACGAGTGTGTGTGTACCTGTAAGTGTGTTTGTGTGAGTGTACCTGTGTGTATTTATGTGGGTGTGTACCTGTGTGTGTGTACTGTGAATGAGTATGTGTACCTGTGTGTGTATACACCTGTGAGTGTGTGTGCCTGTGTGTGTATACACCTGTGAGTGTGTGTGCCTGTGTGTGTGTGAGTGTGTATATCTGAGTGTGTGTACCTGTGTATGTGTCTCTCTATATACTTGTGAGTGTATGTACCTCTGTGTGTGTGTGTGTGTACCTGTGTATACCTGTGAGTGTGTGTATCTGTGTGTGTATACCTGTGTATGTACCTGTGAGTGAGTGTGTGTACCTGTGTACCTCTGTGTGTGTGTACCTGTGTGTATACCTGTGAGTGTGTGTACCTGTGTGTGTGTGTGTTTGTGTATACACTTGTGAGTGTGTACACCTGTGTATGTACCTGTGAGTGAGTGTGTGTACCTGTGTACCTCTGTGTGTGTGTACCTGTTTGTATACCTGTGAGTGTGTGTACCTGTGTGTGTGTGTGTGTGTTTGTGTATACACTTGTGAGTGTGTATACCTGTGAGTGTGTGCGTGTGTCTCTCTATATACCTGTGAGTGTGTGTACCTGTGTGTGTGCGTGTGTATATATACCAGTGTATGTGTGTTTGTACCTGTATGTGCCTGTGTGTGTACCTACCTGTGTGTGTATGTGTGTACTTGTGTCCATGTGTGTACCTGTGTGTACCTGTGTGAGTGTGTGTATACTTGTGCGTGTGGAAACCTTTGTATGAGTGTACCTGTGTGTGTGTGTGTGTGTATTTTTGGATACACCTGTGAGTGTGTGTTCCTCTGTGTGTGTGTGTGTGTGTGTGTGTGTGTGTGTGTACCTGTGTGTGTCTATGTGTGTGTACCTACCTGTGTGTATGTACTTGTGTCCATGTGTGTACCTGTGTGAGTGTGTGTACCTCAGTATGTGTGTATACTTGTGCGTGTGGGTACCTTTGTATGAGTGTACCTGTGTGAGTATGTGTGTGTATACCTGTGACCTGTGGGGGTGTGTGTATACCTGTGAGTGTGAGTATGTGTATACTTTTGAGTGTGTGTGTGTACCTGTGAGTGTGTATGTGTGTGTATGTATACCTGTGATCTGTGAGTGTGAGTCTGTGTCTACACCTGTGCGTGTGATTGTGTGTGTTTATGTGTATATACGAGTATGTGTGTATACCTGTGACTGTGTGTACCTATGTGTGTGTGTGCATACCTGTGTGTGTGTATACCTCTCTGTGTGTCTGTATCCCTCTGTGTGTGTGTGTGTGTGTACCTGTGTGTCTGTATATACTGGTGAATGTGTGTATGTGTGTGTACATCTGTGTGTGTAGCTGTGTACCCGTGTGTGTGTGTACACCTGTGTGTGTGTGTATACCTGTGTGTGTACCTGTGTACCCGTGTGTGTGCGTGTGTGTACCTGTGAGTGTGTGTACACCTGTGTGGTGTGTGTATACCTGTGAGTGTGCCGTTGCCTTATATCCTGCTGATATCTCTCCTCCTCTCCTCAGTGTACCCATTGTGGAAAGCCGTTCTCCAGATGCCACAAGGACGACTCGGAGTTTCTGACCCTCTGCGTCTTTTGCCGACAGTCAGCATCACCACAGAACTCTCTGCCCACCCTCTCACCCCCACCCCAATCCCGACCCCGACCCCGACCCCGCTCCCGCCCCCACTCATTCTCCCGTATCCGTAGCAAGAATTGAGGAAAGGTCACATAGCCTGTTAATTCTGCTCCATCTGGTGCATGTTTGTTCCTTCCCTCTCCCTCTGCCCTGCTAAAGAAACAAAGTTCCTCCGTTGGAAGCAATTCAAGTGATGGTGTCAATCTCTCTCTGACCTACAGTCAACTCTTTACAAACAGTCGGCTCCAAATAAACTCCCTTCTGCTGCATTCTGCTCCACTATCCCTGGAAACAGCTCATTCTCTAATCTCTACCTTTGAGCGAGGGTAGGAATTTTGTATGTGTCATCGGTCCTGGGCTCATTTCCCAAACTTCCTCCAAACACCGAGAGCATTCACTGTATTGAACTGAATTGAGTTTACTGCTCTGGACTCTCGTCCCACCCTCAATCCCTTCATCTGCTTCGATTTTTCTCGATAACTCAATGCCCTCGCTCCTTAAATCACTATTGGCCGACGGTTCCCGAATCCCTCCAAATGGGCAGCTGTCCCATTCTAATATAAACTGATAAAAGCACAGTCCCCAGAACCACCCCCTCACCCACCACTCCCACTCCCCCCCACACACCCCCCCACACACCCCCCCACACACACCCCCCACACACCCAACATCCCTCCCCACACACCCAACATCCCCCCCCACACACCAAACCCCCCCCCACACTCCCAACATCCCCCCCACACACCAAACCCCCCCCACACACCCAACATCCCCCCCACACACCAAACCCCCCCCACACACCCAACATCCCCCCCACACACCAAACCCCCCCCCACACTCCCAACATCCCCCCCACACACCAAACCCCCCCCACACACCCAACATCCCCCCCACACACCAAACCCCCCCCACACTCCCAACATCCCCCCACCACACACCAACCCCCCCCCCCACCCCCAGACACCTCCCACACCCCCCCACACTCCCACACTGATCTCATGCTGACTCATACCTGTCCTAATGATGATGTTTCTCTGTTTCATTTCCAACAATCCCAATTTGGATTTCAGTTTTCAATTCATTTTGTGGACACTTTCGATTGAATCCAGATCCATCAGTCAGTGGGAAGGGAACTCACTCATTTTGTTGTCATAATGTAATCAGTCTGACCCTAAAAATAAAACAAATGACATTATCTGGGATTGTAATCTCTCGCACTGTTTTTGCTCCTGAATCTCCCCCAAACATTTCCAGTTATTGAGGGCCGTGAATGTAGTCTGGGTCAGTGTGCCGTTTAGCCCCCGATTTTATCCAGCACTGTGAGTCTGATCAGATTCAGCCAAGAAACACACACAACAGCGCTCGTTAATCTAACAGGAAACCATGACAGAACAGCAGATTAACCCTGAATATGATGACCAGGCTGAAAAATTCCTGATGCCTGACTTTGGAAAAGGTCACATCACAAGACAGACAGGGATGGGGGAAGCCATTGAGCCCATCATCGCTCATCCATCCCAAGGAGAAACCTACATTTCTCCAACAACAGTGAGCTGTCTCTCAGTCAGAGTCCACGGGAGCGGGGGCTGGGGTCCAACAACAATGGTGGGACAGACAAAGGGGGGAGAACAGGATGAGACGAGAGTCAGCAGATGGAAAAGTGCAGAAACGGGAGTGTGGTTTCAGGGAAGATGAGGACAAGATTTTAAATTTAATGTGGTTGGAGAACAATTTGCATTTATATAGCGTCTTCAACAAAGTAAAATGTCCCAAAGTGCTTCTCAGGAGCACAAATCAGACACAATTTGACATAAGGAGACATTAGACAGATGACCAAAAGCTTGGTCAAGAGGTTGGTTTTAGGGACTGACTATGATTGGGCACAGTCAACACAGATTTACAGAAGGGAAATCCTGTTTGTCAAATTTATTAGAGTTTTTTGAGGATGTAACTAGTAGGGTAGATAAAGGGGACCCAGTAGATGTAGTATACCTGGATTTTCAAAAGGCATTCGTTAAAGTGCCACAACAAGGGGTAATAAGCAAGATCAGGGCTCATGGAGCAATATATTAGCATGGATAAAAGATTAGTTAATGGACAGGAAGCAGAGAGTAGGGACAAACAGGGCATTTTCAATTTGGCAGGCTGTAATTGTGGAGTGCTGCAAGGATCAGTGCAGGGGCCTCAGCTATTTACAATCTATATTAATGACTTAGCTGAAGTGACAGAGAGTAATATCCAAGTTTGCTGATGATACAGAGCTAGGTGGGAATGTAAGCTGTGAGGACACAAAGAGGCTGCAAAGAGATATCAACAGGTTAAGTGAGTGGTCAACAAGGTGGTAGCTGGAGTATAACGTGGGGAAATGTGAGGTTATTCACTTTGGTAGTAAGATTAGAAAATCAGAATATTTTTAAATGGTGAGAAACCTTTAACTGTTGGTGTTCAGAGGGATCTGGACGTGTCCTTGTACAAGAAACACAGAAAGTCAGCATACGGGTATGACAAGCAGTCAGGAAGACGAAAGGTATGTTGGCCTTCATTGCAAGAGGATTGGAGTGCAGGAGCAAAGATGTCTTGCTGCAGTTACACAGGGCCTTGGTGAGACCACATCTGGAGTATTGGTCCCCTTATCTGAGGAAGGACGTTCTTGCCATGAAGGGAGTGCAGCGAAGATAAACGAGGCTAATTCCTGGGATGGCAGGATTGACGTATGAGGAGAGATTGGGCCGACTAGGCCTATATTCACTAGAGTTTAGAAGAATGAGAAGGGATCTCATAGAAACCTATAAAATTCTAACAGGACTAGACAGGCTAGATGCAGGGAGGATGGTCCCAATGGCTGGGGAGTCCAGAACCAGGGGTCACAGTCTCAGGATATGGGGTATGCCATTTAGAAGTGAGATGAGGAGAAATGTCTTTACTCAGAGGGTGGTGAACCTGTGGAATTTTCTACCGCGGAAGGCAGTGGAGGCCAAGTCATTAAATATATTCAAGAAGGAGATAGATATATTTCTTAATGCCAAAGGGATCAAGGGATATGGGGAGAAAGTGGGAACAGGGTACTGAATTAGACGATCAGCCATGATTTTTTTTGAATGGCAGAGCAGGCCCGAAGGGCTGAATGGCCTACTCCTGCTCCTATTTTTCTATGTTTCTATGTTTGTAGCTGTACTGGAACAGCTTGGCTAAGGGTGCAGCTAGTTCTGGAGCACAGGTCTTCAGTACTATTGCCGGAATGTTGTCAGGGCCCATAGTCTTTGCAGTATCCAGTGCCTTCAGCCATTTATTGATATCACATGGAGTGAATTGGATTTGCTGAAGACTGGCATCTGTGATGCTGGGGACCTCAGGAGGGGGCCGAGATGGATCATCCACTTGGCACTTCTGGCTGAAGATTGTTGCAAATGCTTCAGCCTTGGCTGATCGAGAACGCGAGGGCACAGATTTAAAGTATTTGGTAAGAGAAGCAAAAGTGACATGAGGAAAAACTTTTTCACACAGCGAGTGGTTAAGGTCTGGAATGCACTGCCTGAGAGTGCGGTGGAGGCAGGTTCAATTGAAGCATTCAAAAGGGAATTGGACAGTTATATGAAAAGGAAGAATGTGCAGGGTTACAGGGAGAAGGCGGGGGAATGGCACTAAGGAAATGTTCATTCCAGAGAGGCGGTGCATTTACGATGGGCTGAATGGCCTCATTCTGCGCTGTGAAAGTTCTGTGATTCTGTCTTTTGCAATGATGTGCTGGGCTCCCCCATCATTGAGGATGGGAATATTTTTGGAGCCTCCTCCTCTGGTTAGTTGTTTAATTGTCCACTACCATTCATGATTGGAAGTGGCAGGACTGCAAGAGCTTGGATCTGATCTGTTGGTTGTGGGATCGCTTAGCTCTGTCCATTGCATGTTGCTAACGCTGTTTAGCATGTAGTCCCGTGGGTCAGAGTCTCAGGATAAAGGTCAGCCATTTCGGACTGAGATGAGGAGAAATTTCTTCACTCAGAGGGTTGTGAATCTTTGGAATTTTCTACTGTAGAGGGTAGTGGATGCTCAGTCGTTGAGTATGTTCAAGACTGAGATCGATGGGATATGGGGATAAGGCAGGAAGGTGCAGTTGAGGCAAACACCTTTATTGAATGGTGCAGCAGGCTCGAGGTGCTGAAGAGCCTACCCCTGCCCTTATTTCTTATGTTCTTACGGGACAGGAGCAGTAACAGTGGGACGGCGGTGGGGGAGACAGAGTGGGACGGGGCGGGGGGGGAGACAGAGTGGGACAGGGGGGAGACAGTGTGGGGTGGGGGGGAGACAGAGTGGGACAGGGGGGAGACAGTGTGGGGCGGGGGGGAGACAGAGTGGGACAGGGGGGAGACAGTGTTGGACGGGGTTGGGGGGGAGACAGTGTTGGACGGGGTTGTGGGGGAACAGTGTGGGACAGAGGGGAGACAGTGTGTGACACTGGGGGGGAGGAGACAGTGTGTGACACTGGGGGGGGGAGACAGTGTGAGACACTGGGGGGGGGAGACAGTGTTGCGCGTTGTGGGGGGGACAGTGTGGGACGGGGGGGGGAACAGTGTGGGACGGTGGGGGGGGACAGTGTGGGACGGGGGTGGGGGGATGGATTAGACTGGGTGCTTCCTGTGGGTAAAAGCAGCAGTGTGGATTCGATGGGCTTCCTTCAGTGCTGAACCATTTTACAAGAAATCATTTCATCCTGGATGAATTCAGACTGAATAAAAACCAGAAATGCTGGAAATACTCAGCAGATCTGGCAGCATCTGTGGAGAGAGAAACAGAGTTAACGTTTCAGGTCAGTGACCTTTCATCAGAAATGTAAAAGGTTTTAAGCAAATAAAGTGGGCGTGGTGCAAGCGATAACAAAAGAGGTGTTGATCGGACAAGGTCACAGAGACTAATTGACCCGAAGGTCATGGAGGAAAGGGTATGTTAATGGTGTGCTAAAAGACAAAGCTTTAGTGCAGAGAGGGTGTGAATTGACAGAAAAATGAACAGCCCTGGCCAAATGCACAAAAATGAAAAAAAAAACAATGGGCAGGCACATGGTAAAAAAAATGAATAATGAAACAAACTAAACTAAAATAAAAATCAGAAATAAAAAAGAAAAATATTCCTAAAAATAAAAAAGGGGGCCCTCCATGCTCTGAAATATATCCAAATTTGCTGACGATACAGAAATAGGTGGGAGGGCATGTTGTGATAAGGACTTAAGGAATCTGCAAGGGTTGAGTGAGGGGCAAAAACTTGGCAGATGGAGTTTAATGTAGGAAAGTGTGAGGTCATGCACTTTGGTAGGAAGATTCAAAATGGAGAGACTCCAAAGAAGTGCAGCGCAGAGGGATCTGGGTGTTCCTGTGCATGAAACACAAAATGTTAACATGCAGGTGCAGCAAGTAATTAAGGAGGCAAATGGAATTTATGCCTTTATTGCTCGGGGGTTAGAGTTTAAAAATAGGGAAGTCCTGTTACAACTGTACAGGGTGTTGGTGAGGCCGCACCTGGAGTACTGTATACAGTTTTAGTCCCCGTATTTAAGGAAGGATATATGGGCATTGGAGGCAGTTCAAAAGAGATTCACTAGGCTGATTCCTGGGGTGAAGGGGTTGACTTATCAAGAACGGCTAAACAGGTTAGGCCTTTATTCATTAGAGTTTAGAAGAATGAGAGGTGACCTTATTGAAATGTACAAGATTCTGAGGGGGCTTGACAGGGTAGATGTTGAGAACATGTTTCCACTAGTGGGGGAATCTCGAACTAGGGGACGTAGTTACAGAATAAGGGGACATTCATTTAAAACTGAGATGCGAAGGAATTTCTTCTCTGAGGGTAATGAATGTCTGGAATTCTCGACCCCAGAGAGTTGTGGAGGCTAGATCACTGAAAGTATTTAAAGAGGAGGTAGATAGATTTTTGAAATATCGGGGAGTTGAGGGCTATGAGGAGCTGGCACGAAAGAGGAGTTGAGGTTGGGTTAGATCAGCCATGATCTTATTGAATGGTGGGGCAGGCTTGAGGGGCCGAATGGCCTACTCCTGCTCCTATTTCTTATGTTCTTAGGTTGAAATTATTGACCTCAGTGTTCAGTCCGGCAGGCTGTAGTGTGCCTAGAACAACGAACAAAGAACAGTACAGCACAGGAACAGGCCATTCGGCCCTCCAAGCCTGCGCCGATCTTAATGCTGCCTAAACTAACACCTTCTGCACTTCCGGGGCCCATATCCCTCTATTGCCATCCTATTCATATATTTGTCAAGATATATCTTAAACGTCGCTATCGTATCTGCTTCCACCACCTCCCCTGGCAGCAAGTTCCAGGCACTCACCACCCTCTGTGTAAAGAACTTGCCTCGCACATCCCCTCTAAACTTTGCCCCTCGCACCTTAAACCTATGTCCCCTAGTAACTGACTCTTCCACCCTGGGAAAAAGCTTCTGACTATCCACTCTGTCCATGCCGCTCATAACTTTGTAAACCTCTATCATGTCGCCCCTCCACCTCCGTCGTTCCAGTGAAAACAATCCGAGTTTTTCCAACCTCTCCTCATAGCTATTGCCCTCCGTACCAGGCAACATCCTGGTAAACCTCCTCTGTACCCTCTCCAAAGCCTCCACGTCCTTCTGGTAGTGTGGCAACCAGAATTGCACGCAATATTCTAAGTGTGGCCTAACTGAGGTTCTGTACAGCTGCAACATGACTTGCCAATTTTTATACTCTATGCCCCGACTGATGAAGGCAAGCATGCCGTATGCCTTCTTGACTACCTTATCCACCTGCGTTGCCAATTTCAGTGACCTGTGGACCTGTACGCCTGTCAATACTCCTAAGGGTTCTGCCATTTACTGTATACCTCCCACCTGCATTAGACCTTCCAAAATGCATTACCTCACATTTGTCCGGATTAAACACCATCTGCCATTTCTCCGCCCAAGTCTTCAACCGATCAATATCCTGCTGTATCCTCTGACAATCCTCATCATTATCCGCAACTCCACCAACCTTTGTGTCATCCGCAAACTTACTAATCAGCCCAGCGACATTTTCCTCCAAATCATTTATATATACTACAAACAGCAAAGGTCCCAGCACAGATCCCTGCGGAACACCACTAGTCACATCCCTCCATTCAGAAAAACACCCATCCACTGATACCCTCTGTCTTCTGTGACCGAGCCAGTTCTGTATCCATCTTGCCAGCTCACCTCTGATCCCGTGTGACCTCACCTTTTGTACCAGTCTGCCATGCGGGACCTTGTCAAAGGCTTTACTAAAGTCCATATAGATAACATCCACTGCCCTTCCTTCATCAATCATCTTCGTCACTTCCTCAAAAAACTCAATCAAATTAGTGAGACACGACCTCCCCTTCACAAAACCATGCTGTCTCTCGCTAATAAGTTTGTTTCTTTCCAAATGGGAGTAAATCCTGTCCCGAATAATCCTCTCTAATAGTTTCCCTATCACTGACGTAAGGCTCACCAGCCTATAATTTCCTGCATTATCCTTGCCACCGTTCTTAAACAAAGGAACAACATTGGCTATTCTCCAGTCCTCTGGGACCTCACCTGTAGCCAATGAGGATGCAAAGATTTCTGTCAAGGCCCCAGCAATTTCCTCCCTTGCCTCCCTCAGTATTCTAGGGTAGATCCCATCAGGCCCTGGGGACATATCTACCTTAATGTTTTGCAAGACACCCAACACCTCCTCCTTTTTGATAATAAGATGACTGAGACTATCTGCACTCCCTTCCCTAGGCTCATCATCCACCAAGTCCTTCTCTTTGGTGAATACTGATGCAAAGTACTCATTTAGCACCTCGCCCATTTCCTCTGGCTCCACACATAGATTCCCATCTCTGTCCTTGAGTGGGCCAACCCTTTCCCTGGTTACCCTCTTGTTCTTTATATACGTATAAAAAGCCTTGGGATTTTCCTTAATCCTGTTTGCCAATGACTTTTCATGACCCCTTTTAGCCCTCTTAACTCCTTGCTTAAGTTCCTTCCTACTGTCTTTATATTCCTCAAGTGCTTCGTCTGTTCCTAGCTTTCCAGCCCTTACAAATGCTTCCTTTTTCTTTTTGACTAGGCTCACAATATCCCGCGTTATCCAAGCTTCCCAAAACTTGCCAAAATTGTCTTTCTTCCTCACATGAACATGCTGGTCCTGGATTCTAATCAGCTGACGTTTGAAAGACTCCCACATGTCAGATGTTGATTTACCCTCAAACAGCCGCCCCCAATCTAAATTCTTCAGTTCCTGCCTAATATTGTTATAATTAGCCTTCCCCCAATTTAGCACCTTCACCTGAGGACTACTCTTATCCTTATCCACAAGTACCTTAAAACTTATGGAATTATGGTCACTGCTCCCGAAATGCTCCCCCACTGAAACTTCGACCACCTGGCCGGGCTCATTCCCCAATACCAGGTCCAGAATGGTCCCATCCCTAGTTGGACTATCTACATACTGTTTTAAGAAGCCCTCCTGGATGCTCCTCACAAATTCTGGCCCATCCAAGCCCCTAGCACTAAGTGAGTCCCAGTCAATATAGGGGTAATCGGTAAATGAGATGCTGTTCCTCGAGCTTGCGTTGATGTTCACTGGAACACTGCAGCAATCCCAGGACAGAGATGTGAGCATGAGAGTGGGGGGTGGGGGGGGTGGCGATGGTGGTGTTGAAATGGCCTGAAACCGGAAGCTCGGGGTCATGCTTTCAGACTGAGCAGAGGTGTTCCACAAAGCAGTCACCCAGCTTGCATTTGGTCTCCCCAGTGTACAGGAGACCACATTGTGAGCAGCGAATACAGTATACTACATTGAAAGTACAAGTAAATCGCTGCTTCACCTGAAAGGAGTGTTTGGGGCCTTAGTGAGGAGAGAGGAGGGAAAAGGGCAGGTATTACACCTACTGCGATTGCATGGGAAGGTGCCGTGGGAAGGGGACGAGTTGGTGGGGATAATGGAGGAGAGGACCAGGGTGTCGTGGAGGGAACGATCCCTTTGGAATGCTGACAGGGAAGGGGAGGGGAAGATGCCTTTGGTAGTGGCATCACGCTGGAGGTGGCGGAAAGGGCGGAGGATGATTCTTTGGATATGGAGGCTGATGGGGTGGAAAGTGAGGACAAGGGGAACTGTGTCGTGGTTCTGGGAGGGAGGGGAAGGGGTGAGGAAAAAGAGTTGGGGGAGGGGGCCTGAGTAGGACTGGAACAAGAAATGTTCGACATATCCCACAAAAAGACAGGCATAACTAGGGCCCATGCGGGTACCCATAGCAACACCTTTTACTTGAAGGAAGTGAGTGGAGTTGAAGTAGAAGTTGTTCAATGTGAGAACAAGTTCAGCCAGGCGGAGGAGGGTGGTGGTGGATGAGGACTGGTTGGCCTCTGTTACAGGAAGAAGCGGCGAGCCCTTAGACTGTCCTGGTGGGGGATGGAGGTGTAGAGACATTGGACGTCCATAGAGAAGAGGAGGCGTTTAGGACCAGGAAACTGGAAATTGTCAAATTGACGTAGGGCGTCAGAAGAGTCACAGATGTAGGTGGGAAGAGACTGGACCAGCGGAGAAAAGATAGAGTCAAGATAGGAAGAAATAAGTTCAGTGGGGTAGGAAGAGGCTGAAATGATGGGTCTCCCAGGACAGTCTTGTTCGTGGATTTTGGGAATGTTTTTATTTCAGATTTCCAGCATCTGCAGTATTTTGCTTTTATAAGACTGGATGACCTCTGTCATCTATACCTACCCCCATTGCCCCTCCCCATTGGCCCTCTCTCATTTACCCATAGCCCTGCCCTACTGCCCCTCCCTATGCCCCCTCCCCATTCCCCCATTGCCCCTCCCCATTGCCCCCCTCATTCCCCCATTGCCCCTCCCCATTACCCCCATTGCCCCTCCTTCATTCCCCCATTGCCCCTTTCTCATTCCCCCATTGCCCCTCCCCATTACTCCCATTGCCCCTCCTTCATTCCCCCATTGTCCCTCCCTCATTCCCCCATTGCCCCTTTCTCATCCCCCCATTGCCCCTCCCCATTACGCCCATTGCCCCTCCTTCATTCCCCCATTGCCCCTTTCTCATTCCCCCATTTCCCCTCCCCATTACCCCCATTGCCCCTCCTTCATTCCCCCATTGCCCCTTTCTCATTCCCCCATAGCCCCTCTCTCATTCCCCTATTGTCCCTCCCGCATTGCCCCTCCCTCATTCCCCCATTGCCCCCTCCCTCATTCTCCCATTGCCCCCCCTCATTCCCCCATTGCCCCCCCCTCATTCCCCCATTGCCCCCCCCTCATTCCCCCATTGCCCCCTCCCTCATTCTCCCATTGCCCCCCCCTCATTCCCCCATTGCCCCCTCCCTCATCCATTGCCCCCTCCCTCATTCTCCCATTGCCCCCTCCCTCATTCCCCCATTGCCCCTCCCTCATTCCCCCATTGCCCCTCCCTCATTCCCCCATTGCCCCCTCCCTCATTCCCCCATTGCCCCCTCCCTCATTCCCCCATTGCCCCCTCCCTCATTCTCCCATTGCCCTTCTTTCTCCGCGCTGCGGCGTTAAGTGTCTGCGCAGGCGCAGTCCCTGAAAACGGATTTTATGAATGGAGCTGCCGAGTGCGCAGGCGCACTGAGTCTAAAAGCCCCGATTCTGGAGGCTGAGTCGGCGGCGCCGTGGCTTAGTTGGTTAAAGCGCCTGTCTAGTAAACAGGAGATCCTGGGTTCGAATCCCAGCGGTGCCTTTTTACAGCAGCAAACAGGCCCTGCCCACATTTCACACTCAAACTTTTTACAATAACCTCTCCTTTATTGCTGCATTTAACTGTCCAACTGAACTGGTAAACTGGGCAGGAGGAGAGGCTTTGTATTTAACCCCAGCACACAGCATTGTCAGAAAGAACTTATATTTCTGTTGCACGCTTCACAACTTCGGGATGTCAAAAAGCATTTATGGCCAATGAAGCACTTTTTTTTGAAGGATAGCCACTGTTGCAATGTAAGAAAGGTGGCGGATAACTTATTCAGAGTGTTGTTCATCAGGAGCAAGAATCCTGGTCTTTTTCCGCCTTTCTACCTAAATCGAACGACTGCGCTCAGTTGCAATGCCCTGACTGCTGCTGGCTAAGATTGGCTTTTGTTCCTTACGTTTATATAGAAGCAAAATACTGCGGATGCTGGAAATCTGAAATAAAAACAAGAAATGCTGGAAATACTCAGCAGGTCTGGCAGCATCTGTGGAGAGAGAAACAAAGTTAACGTTTCAGGTCAGTGACCCTTCATCAGAACTGAGAAATATTAGAAATGTAAAAGGTTTTAAGCAAGTAAAGCGGGGGTGGGGCAAAAGAGATAACAAAAGAGAAGGTGTTGATAGGACAAGATCAGAGAGAATAACTGACCAGAAGGTCATGGAGCAAAGGCAAACAATATGTTAACGGTGTGTTGAAAGACAAAGTGTTAGTACAGAGAGGGTGTGAATAGACTGTAAAGCACAAAGCACTCCAAGCACAAACATTAAATTTAAAAAAAAACAGAAACAGTGGGTAGGCACAGTAGAAACAAACTAAAAAACCTAAAGTAAAATAACCAAATAAAAAAGAAAAAAAATAACTAAACATAAAAATGGGGGGCCCATCATGCTCTGAAATGATTGAATTCAGTGCTCAGTCCGGCAGGCTGTAGTGTGCCTAATCGGTAAATGAGATGCTGTTCCTCGAGCTTGCGTTGATGTTCGCCTCATTATCCAAGGCCCAAACACTCCTTTCAGGTGAAGCAGCGATTTACTTGTACTTCTTTCAATGTAGTATACTGTATTCGCTGCTCACAATGTGGTCTCCTCTACACTGGGGAGACCAAACGCAGCCTTTAACGACGGTCTTAGAGGAGGAAAGTAAGATAGAGAGGCGGAGAGGTGGTGTAAGTCTGTAAGCACAGGGATGATAGGGGACTGGGACTTGGTGCAAGTTAAGACACAGGCAGCAGAGTCTTGAATGACCTCATGTTTACAGACGGTAGAATATGGGAGACCAGTCAGGAGTGCGTTGGAATAGTCAAACCTAGAGGTAACAAAGGCATGAATGAACGACAACATAATAATGAAAGCAAAATACTGCAGATGCTGGAAATCTGAAATAAAAACAAGAAATGCTGGAAATACTCAGCAGGTCTGGCAGCATCTGTGGAGAGATTCAGAGTTAACATTTCAGGTCACTGACCCTTCATCAGAAAAACTGCTACTTGATAAAACACCTTTAATGTAGAAAAACGTCCCAAGGTGCTTCACAGGAGTGTTACCAGATAAATTAGACTCTGAGCCACATAAGGAAATTTTAGGGCAGGTGATCAAAAACTTGGTCAAACAGGTAGATTTTAAGGAGCGTCTTAAAGGAGGCACAGACATGACGGGCTGCATGACCGGTACCATTCTGTGATACTTAGTTTTAGTTTTAGAGGCACTGAAACAGGCCCTTCGGCCCACCGAGCCTGTGCCGACCATCAACCACCCATTTATACTAATCCTACACTAATTCCATATTCCTACCACATCCCCACCTGTCCCGATATTTCCCTACCACCTGCCTATACTCGGGGCAATTTATAATGGCCAATTTACCTATCAACTATGATTCTATTAGAGGGGTAGAGTGGTTTGGAAAGTGAATCTCAGAGCTTAGGGCCCAGGCAGCTGAAGGTACAGCCTCCAATGATGGACTGATGGAAATTGGGGGATGCTGAGGAGGCCAGAATTGGAGGAGTGCAGATATCTTGGAGGGTTGTAGGGCTGGAGGAGGTTATAGAGATAGGACCAGTCAGCCTCTGTAAAGAGAGGACTCTAGGGTAGCTGGTTTATGAGGTCTCTGTGTACTTCCAACATATTTTTGAATTGACCTTTCTATCATTTGCTCTTATATTTATATCCTTATTTTTTATATTCAATAATTTAACTTTTTTGTAAATAATATTGTTAATGCAAAATAGGAGCACTTTACTCTCAAAATTCATTTTATTTTATTTAGTTCTATTTAAAACTCTCATGTTCCTGTTTCCTGTGGGGAAATGTCTATATTTCCCTGCAATTCCAGTAGGTGCTGCTGTGATTGGTATTTCAATGTTACTTGCCTGTCAAATCATTGAATTTCCAGTACGGAAACAGGCCATTCAGCCCAACTGGTCAGTGCCAGTATTTGTATTCCACCTGATCCTTCTCCAATACTTCATCTCACCCTATCAACATATCCTTCTGTTTCTTTCTCCCTTGTATTTTCCAGCTTCCCCATAAATACTTCTACACTACTTGCCTCAACTACTGCCTGTGGTAGCTACTTCCACTTTCTCACCACTGTCTGGGGAAAGAAGTTTCTCTTCAATCCCCTATCAGATTAAATAGTGACTATCTTATATTTATGACTCCTAGTTCTGGTCTCCACCATCTTATCTACGTCTACCCTATCAAACCCCTTCATAATTTTAAAGACCTCTATCAGGTCACCTCTCACTCTTCCGTCTTCGAGAAATAAAGAGAGTTAGCCTGTTCAATCTTTCCTGGTAGTTATAACCTCTCAGCTCTGGTCATCCAGCTGTGTGCGACTGCCTGGTTACATTCTTACCTAACTAATCGTAACTGGAGAATCACTTGCAATGGCTTCTCTTCCTGCTTCCACACCGTTACTTCAGGTGTCCCTTAAAGAATCTATCCTTGGACTCCTCCTATTTTTCATCTACGTGCTGCCCCTCAGCGACATCATCTGAAAACACAACATCAGTTTTCACATATACGCTGATGACACTCAGCTCTACCTCACCACCACCTCTGTCGACTCCACCACTAATGCTAAATTATCAGACTGTTTGTGCGACATCCAGTACTGTATTAACAGAAATTTCCTCCAATTAAACACTGGGAAAACCTAAGCTATTGCCTTTTGTCCCGGCTACAAACTTTATTCCCTAGCTCCCCTCTCTCTGGCAATGGTGTGAGGCTGAAACAGATTGTTCACAGACTTGGTGCCTTTTTGAACTTGAGATGAACATTTGGCCACATATCCGGGCCATCATTAAGACTGCCTATTTCAACTTCTGTAACATTGCCTGACTCTGTGCCTGCCTCAACTCTACTGAAACCCTCATCCATGCCTTTGTTACCTCGAGACTTGACTATTCCAATTTAACCAGTGAGTAGGCTGTGGAGTGACCTAATAGAGGTCTTTAAAATGATGAAAGGTTTTGATAGAATAGACAGAGAGAGGGTTTTTCCAATTGTGGGAAGGAGTAAAATGAGTGGCCATCAATATGATAGTCACCAATAAATCCAATAGGGAATTAAGTAGAAATTTCTTTACGCAAAAGATGGTGAGAATAATGTGGAACTTGCAACCACAGAGAGTGGTTGAAGTGACTTGTTTTTATTTGTTCATGGGATGTGAGCGTTGTTAGAAGGTCAATATTTATTGCCCATCCCTAATTGCCCTTGAGAGGGTGATCAGCCACCTTCTTGTACCGCTGCAGTCCATGTGGTGTAGGTACACCCACAATGCTGTGAACAGCATAGATGCATTTGTGCTGTAAAGCACTTTGAGACATCCTGAGGTTGAGACAGGTACTGTAGAAATGTAAGTCTTTTTATATTTTGCATTTAAGCAAATGAAGGAGAGGGGAATAGAGGGTTATGCTGATAAAGAATGGGGGGGAGGCTGGAGTGGAGCAAAACACTAGCCTGGACTGGTTGGGCCGAATGGCCTGTTTCTGGGCCATCCATGCAGGATATGGGTACAAGATGCCTTTATCAAAGATGGCGGAGATCCCTTCCCCACAGAGTGTATCTCCTATGACGCTTGGCAATTGGACCGCCAGGCGTTGTGCGCAGGCTCAGCAAGAGCCGGGGAGCCGGCAGGCGGTTGTGCGCAGGCTCAGCAAGAGCCGGGGAGCCGGCAGGCGGTTGTGCGCAGGCGTGCGGCCATGTTGCTGTCGGAGCCTGGAGTGCGGGGCTGGGCCTCCGGGGTCCGGGCTGGATTTTAACCCGAGAGTGAGGTGAGGACAGGCCGCTGTTGGTGGAGGAGGAATCCCCGCCTCAGCCACCATGAGGTGGAGGGAGGCCCATCTCTCAGTGGCGCCGGGCAGCAGCGGTGTAACGGGACGGACTCGGTGAACATGGCGGCGTCAGAGCGGCGGAGGCGGCTGCTGGGAGGCCTGGTCCTGATCGGGGCAGGTGAGAGACCGGGGCGCCGGGTAGGCCCAAGCCGGGGGGCGCGGGGGTCCAGTCAGTGGGCGGGCGGCCTGTGTGTTCAGGATGTGGGTTTGTTTTTTTTTGACAGCTCAGTCTATCAAACTGCTCTGCAATGTTACCCAAACCCCATCCCATACACAAAGCAAAATACTGCAGATACTAGAATCTGAAATAAAAAGAAATGCTGGAAATACTCAGCAGGTCTGGCAGCATCTTGGAGAGAGAAACAGAATTAATGTTTCAGATCCATGGAATGGATTTGTAAAGGGAAGGTGATTGCTGCAGAATCTCATTGAATTTTTTGAAGATGGGACTAAAGTAGTGGACAGGGGAATGTTATTTATATGGAATTCCAGAAGGCATCTGATAAAATCCCTCATGGAGTCATAGAAAGTTTAAGGCACAGAAAGAGGTCACTTGGCCCATCGTGTCTGTGCCATCCTTTTATAAGAGACTGTTAACTAAAGTTGAAGCCCATGGAACTGGAGGAAAATTATTGACCTGGTTGGGAAATTGGCTGAACGGCAGGAGACAGACGGTAGTGTTAATGGGAAGGTACTCTAATTGACAGGATGTGACTAGCGGTGTCCGACGAGGATCTGTGTTGGGGTTGCAACTATTCACTGTATTTATCAACAACTTCGATGATGGGATAGAAAGCCACATATTCAAATTTACCAATGACATAAAGGTAGATGATAATGCAAACTGTGTAATTTTATGCTTCCATTTACAAAGGGATATTGATAGATTAATTGAATAGGCAAAACTGTTGCAAGTAGATTTCGATGTAGGATAGAACAAAGTACTTTCAAAATGGTGAAAAGCTAGAAACAGTGGAGGTCCAAAGAGACTTGGTTGTTCAGGTACGCAGGTCATTAAAATGTCGTGAACAGATACAGAAGAGCCTGTCACTCCAGAATTGGCCTTTATAGCCACTCCAGGCGCTGCTTCACAAACCACTGACCACCTCCAGGCGCGTATCCATTGTCTCTCGAGATAAGGAGGCCCAAAGATACAGAAAATAATCAAAATAGCTCATGGAATGTTGGCTTTTATATCGCGAGGACTAGAATACAAGGGGGTAGAAGTCAGCTGTATGAAGCCCTGGTTAGACCACACCTGGAGTTACTGTCAGCAGTTCTGGGCACCACACCTTAGGAAAGCTATATTGGCCTTGGAGGGAGTGCAGTGTAGATTTAACAGAATGATACCTGGACTCCAGGGGTTAAATTCTGAGGAGAGATTACACAAACAAGGATTACATTCCCTGGAATTTAGAAGGTTCAGGGGTGATTTGATCAAAATTTTCAAGATATTAAGAGGAGCAAATGGTTTTCCCCTTTGACCCTATTTCCAGTGATTGGGAAGTCTAGGACTCCAGACATAGGTCTGGATCTAATTTTTAGATTTTCAGGAGTGAAATTAGGAAACACTTCTACACAGGGTGATAGAAATTGGAACTCTCTTCTGCAAACAACTATTGATGTTGGATCTTAATGTTAATTTTAAATCTGCAGTTTGATAGATTTTTGTTAACGAGAGGTATTAAGGGATATGGGGCAAAGAGGTTGGAGGAGTTAGGTTACAGGTCCACCATGATCTCGGTGAATAGTGGAATGGGATCCAGGGTCTAAGTGGCCTCCTCCTGTTCCTATGATATCAGTCTCCTGTTGTGCACTATGCTGCTGTTTGTAGATTATGTGGACAATGTATGTTGTGTTATTTCTCTGTTTCCCACCTTTACCTGTGCTGTCATTCCCTGCTGTTTGCTGACATGTGGGATGATGATGTTGGTGATGCTGCATTGTTGTGGGACCACTTTGTAGAACATCACAATGCTCATGTCATACATCAACCAGTCATCACTGCAATCTCTGCAAGGACCATTTTGGCATTGCAATAACCATGGGTTGCCCCTTTAGGGTTCAGAGTGTCTCTGTGTGCAGCCACGTTTACTTGTGGACTCTGCACTGGAAGCTAGTCAGATGCAGTCATCGTATTGCTCTTGTTCCCAGCCTCTGCCTAACTGCACACCGACATATGGAAAATACCATTCCATATTAAAAATTAACTATTGTCGAGCTTTAAAGTAAGCATTGGCTTGCAGTTTGTGTGCCTGAGTTCGGGGTGATCTTCACCGTGTGGATTGTACCCTAGCACTGTGACATAGAATCACAGAACGTTTAAGGTGCAGAAAGAGGCCACTTGGCCCATTGGGTCTGTGCTAGCCGAAAAATGATCCACCCAGTCTAATCCCATCTTCCAGCATTTGGTCCGTACCCCTGCAGATTATAGTGCTTGAGGTGCATATCCAGACTCCTTTTGAATGAGTTGAGGGTTTCTGCCTCAATTACCCTTTCAGGCAGTGAATTCCAGACCCCTACCACCTCTGGGTGAAGAAATATTTCCTCAACTCCCCCTAATTTTTCTACCAGTCACTTTGAATCTATGTCCCCCAGTCACTGACCTCTCTGTTAAGGTAAATAGGCCCTTCACCTTCACTCTAATCCAGGCACCTCACAGTTTTGTACATTTCAATCAGATCTCCCCTCAGCCTTCTCTGTTCCAAGGAGAACAACCCCAGCCTATCCAATCTTTCCTCATAGCTGCATTTTTCCAGTCCTGGCAACATCCTCGTAAATCTCCCCTGTGCCCTCTCTAGTGCAATTACATCCTTTCTGTAATGAGGTGACCAGAACTGCACACAGTAATCAATTTATGGCCTAACCAATGAGTTATACAGTTCCAGCATTACCTCCCTGCTCTTATATTCTGTACCTTGGCTAATAAAGGAAAGGATTCCATATGCCGCCTTAACCACCTTATCGACCTGTCCTGCTACCTTCAGGGATCTGTGGTTCTCTTCAAGGTCCCTCACTTCCTCTACACTTCTCAGTATTTTCCCATTAATTGTGTATTCCTTTGCCTTGTTTGACCTCCCCAGATGCATCACCTCACACTTCTCCAAGTTGAATTCCATTTGCCACTTTTCTGCCCATCTGACCAGACCCTCAATATCTTCCTGCAGCCTACAGCTATCCTCCTTGCTACCACACGGCCAATCTTTGTGTCGTCGACAAACCTCTTGATCGTGCCATCTACATTTACGCCCAAATCGTTAATATATACTGTCATGGCCCTGTAGCTTTTTTTGGAATATGCGGTTTGCATTTAAGGCTTGCAAGGGATCAGTATTGCTTTAAAGCCGGCAAGCCTTAGGAGTTATAGGAAGGTGCATTTTCGTTGCCTTAGAAACAGCCATTTGGAGATGCGATTCAAAGGGTGCATTCTCAATACCATGGAAACAGCCACTGGGAGTGAGCCTGATGCGATACATTTGTTAGAATTCAGTTTGAACTGGCAGTTAGTAAGACAGTTTGAACACAGACGCGGACACAGAAA
Source organism: Heterodontus francisci (assembly GCF_036365525.1). Classification (NCBI taxonomy): domain Eukaryota; kingdom Metazoa; phylum Chordata; class Chondrichthyes; order Heterodontiformes; family Heterodontidae; genus Heterodontus; species Heterodontus francisci. The sequence continues at coordinate 3,335,780 of NC_090387.1, forward strand.
CAGCTGTGGTGTCAACATTGAAAAAGAGCTCTCTATCATATAAACTGAAGGAAGAGGATTTTTAGTCTGTTTTAATTATTGTCTCTCAAAATTCTAAAACATCAAGCCAAGACACAGATCTCTGGTAATTTAAATTGAAGAAAGGGAAGTTAGACTGTGACAATCTTTTATCCCTGATAAATTCTGTTGAAAGTGTTTGCAAGTCGTTAATTGTTGAAATTCGCTGGAGAAGAAAAGCAACATCCAAGAGGACTTTGAGCAACATTGGACTGTAAATTTGCGAGGACTGTAATTTTTTCTATTTTAAATGTTGTTTATATCTTCATATGTTTAAGAATTTAGTTCTTCTAATTAAAGAGTTAATTTGTTGATCTAAAGACACCTGGTTTGGTTAGCCTCATTCGGGGGTTAATAGATGGTACAATTTGGCTGGGTCTTTAATTTGGAAAGTTTTAAATGATATGTTTGCCAATCTGTGGAGTGACGAGATTGAATTAACAGTGCATCTCTCCCACCACAATCAGAGTCGTATATTTTGATTGGGGGCTCTGACAGGAGCGGTTGGTCGTAACATTTATTGAGGGCTTGTCCGCGATTTGAATAACATATTAATTGGGGGCTCACTCAAGATTTGAATCGCATAATTGGGTTTCTGGATTTGAATAATATCATAATTGGGGGCTCGCTCGCAGTTGAATCATATTTAATTCAGTGGCTCACGTCTGGAATCAGAATCAGACAAATTTGGAGGGCTCACGTTTGGAATAATAGTTATTACCCGTCTCTGGGATAACATATTTAAATTGGGGTCTTACGTTAGGCATCAGATTAATTGCTCTCGAGTCTGGCATCTTGTCAACTGGAAACTTGATTGTTGGGATCTAAATCTGACACCAATTACAAAGAAATTAAAAGAACCAGGTCTCTTGTATAATAAGGTACAATCTATACCATTGTTATGGCATTAGTGGTTGTAGCAGAGGTTTTGAGAAAGCAGAATGTCTCCCTGAGTGACTTGATAATTTTAACTAAGAACAAATTAAAAGAATTGGCAGCAAAATTGGGTTTGGAATTGAAATCAGGTGCCTAAAAAGCAGGGATAATTGGATTAATAGCCGAACATCTGGAATTAGTAGATGATGATGATGAGGGTAATGCAGATGAAGGGCAATACGAGGAACAAGAAAGGGAATACGAGAGACATGAAGGTAATAGGTCCGAGAGTGATGCAGTGGAATTGGCTAGGATTCAGGTAGAAATGAAAAAACTGGAGCTACAGCAGGAAAAAGAATTAGGAAAACTTGAAAGGGAAAGAGGAAAAGAAATAGCAATAAGAAAACTTGAATTGGAGGAAAGGGAGAAGGAGAGAGAGTGAAAGAGAAGAGAGGGAATTTAGGTTAAAAGAGATGGAACTAAGACACAGGGGTAATCTTAAATCCAGGGAAAATTCGGGTCAGGAAGAATGAGTTTAGATCGGGACCCAGTGAGAGGTTGTTTAAATTTATACAGGCTCTTCCTAAGTTTGAGGAAAGGGATGTAGAGGCATTTTTCATATCTTTTGAAAAATTAGCCAAACAGGTGAAATGGTTGAAAGAAAGCTGGACATTGCTCATGCAGGCCAGGCAGAGCTCAGGAAGTTTTTGCCATGCTTTCTGAAGAGGCTTCTGCAGATTGAGATGGCAAAAAAGGCAATTATCACTGCATATGAGTTAGTCCCTGAAGCTTACCATCAGAAGTTTAGGAACCTATGGAGATTGACTGGGCAGACATAGTTAGAATTTGAGAGGGTGAAGCAAATGAATTTTGACCGTTGGATATGGGCGTTAACGATAGAAACCACATGTGAGAACCTTTGAGAATTGATTCTCTTAGAAGAGTTTAAAAACTCCATTCCTTCAGTAGTGAGAACTCATATAGATAACCTGAAAGTTTTGAAAGCTAGGCAAGCAGCAGAGATTGCTGATGATTTTGAGCTTGTGAATAAGCCAACCTATTTTGTCCGTCACCCCCATAAGCCCGAGAAGGATAGAAAGTGGGAGAGTGAAAGGAAGGCAAGTAGCCGGGGACAAGAAGGAACAGTTGGGAATGCCCCAAGATCACCTCCTCAGGTCAGAAAGGAAGGTGCTGAGGGTAGAAGTGAGGTTCGCAAGCTAAAGTGTTATCATTGCAACAAAACGGGTCATCTTCATTCAGAGTGCTGGAAATTGCGAGGTAAACCCATAGGACTTGTTGGGGTACGCAAAGTTAGTGCAGAGGAAAAGACATTGACTGAGAGTAAAGCAGACCAGGCTATAGCTTTAACAACAGCTGTGAATGTGAAACCAGATACTAAAACTAAGAGGAGTGTAGAGGTTAAGAATAAAATATCTGAGAGTTATAATGATTTTATGTCAAAGGGGAGAGGATCTCTGTATCCTGTAAGTGAGGCAGGAAGACCTATCATTATACTCAGGGATAAGGGAGCGACCCAAACACTTTTGCTGGGGAAAGATGGGGTTTCCACCAGAGAACGCCTTGAACGCTAAAGTTTTAGTAAATGGAATTGGCAGGGTGTGTATACACGTACCTTTGTATAAAGTATGCCTAGAGAGTGACTTAATATCTGGGATAGTAACTGTAGGTGTTGTCCACACTTTGCCAGTAAAGGGAATTGATCTACTCCTAGGAAACAATTTGGCAGGTTCAAAAATATCAGAATCTCCTATAGTTAGAGGAACCGAATTAAATTAAGGAAACTGAGCAATTACAGGTGCAAGTTCCGGGAATATTCCTTGAGTGTGTAGTTACCCGAGCAATGGCTAAACAGGATCTATTGTCGGAGGTAAAAGGGGCACCACAAATAGACAGCCAGGCATCTGAAACCTTATTTGGGGATTTAGATAATCCAAATGAGATGTTTAACAGATTGTCTATCATTGCAGCACAGCAAGCTGATCCAGAGATCTACCAAATAGCACAGATGACTCTGACAGAAGCTGAGGTGAAAGGAGTTCCAGGAGGCTATTATATGGCAAACGGGGTTTTGAGGAGGAAATGGAGACCGCCTCATAGACCTGCCGACGAAGACTGGACAGTTGTTGAACAGATAATGGTATCACCTGAATATCGACCAAGATTATTAAGGTTAGCACACAACATTCCTTTTTCAGGACACAGGGCAATTCAGAAGACCAAATCACATATAAGCAAACGTTATTACTGGCCAGGTCTTACAAAGGATGTGAGACAATTTTGTAGGACATACCACACCTGTCAAATGGTGGGAAAACCACAACCTACCATAAAACCAGGGGATGAAGTATTATTTTTGTTACCGTCACAGGGAGAACCAGTGAATGCACGGTTCAATGGCTCAAATATAGTGATCAAAATAGTGGGTAAGGTAGATTACATGATTGACACCCCTGATCGCTCGATGAAGAACCGGTTGTGTCACATTAATTTGCTCAAACCATATCACTGCAGGGAGGAGGATAAGCCAGTACAAGTATGTCAGGTAATCGGGACTGTGGAGAAGGAAAAGGATAGTGAGGATGAGGCAGAAGTAGGCCGAGGATATTCTCAGATTGAACCTCCAACTGTCTAATCAGCGAATGCAGAATGGCTAGGAAAGTTAAACAATAGGCTTTTACACTTAGAGGCAAACAGCGTTCAGTCCTAACCAGGGTTTTCACAATGTTTCAAAAAGTCTGTAGGGATAAGCCAGGATGTGCAACCTTAGCCACACATGATGTGGGTATAGGGGGAGCCATTCCTTTAAAACAACATCCTTGTTGATTAGGTCCAGACAGACAGGTCCAAGTGGAAGCAGAGGTACAATGCATGCTGAAGGGCAGCTTAGTTGAACCTAGTCAGGAATTCACAGATGGTCTTGATGTCTAAACCTGGTGGGTTGGCTCAAAGACTCTAGAAAAGTCACTGTGGTGAAGAAGGCAGACTCCTAGCCAAATTCTCATTTAAAGGACTGTATGGACAGAGTGGGCAACACAATGTGTCTTAAAGAGACAGATGTGTTGGAAGGATACTGTCAAATTCCTTTGACATCCCAGGGTAAGAAAAAATCAGCTTCTGTTACACTGGACAGGGTTTTCCAGTGTTAAGGGGTACTCGAGAAATTTCTCAGAATAGTGAACCCAGTATTGGTCAATGCTCCTAGCTGTGCAGCTCACCTGGCTGAGGTGATGGACAATAGGGACACTTGGAAGAAAAACACAAGCCAATTGGTAGACTACACTTGGAAATTTAAAATGGGTTAATTGGAACAATCTTTTGAAAATTTAAAGCTGAAATGTCCTGGTTGAACTTGTTGCTGTAGTCCAAAGATTTTTTTTAGAAATGTGTATATCTGTAAGTGTGTGAAAAAAAAGTTAGCATTTTTTAAATTTGTATTTTTTTTACCCATTGAAATGAAACGCATTTCGGGAATGGCGTTTCATTCCGTTCGGGGCAGAGGTGTCATGGCCCTGTCGTTTTTTTTCGGAATATGCGGTTTGCCTTTAAGGCTTGCAAGGGATCAGTATTGCTTTAAGAGCTGGCAAGCCTTAGGAGTTATAGGAAGGTGCATTTTCGTTGCCTTAGAAACAGCCATTTGGAGACTGCGATTCAAAGGGTGCATTCTCAATACCATGGCAACAGCCACTGGGAGTGAGCCTGATGCGATACATTTGTTAGAATTCAGTTTGAACTGGCAGTTAGTAAGACAGTTTGAACACACTGACAGAAGATACAGAGGACACAGCTGTGATAAGCACACCTGAAAAAGAGCTCTCAACCATTTTTAGTCTGTTTCAATTATTATCTGTCAAAATTCTAAAACATCAAGCCAAGACACAGATCTCTGGTAATTTAAATTGAAGAAAGGGAAGTTAGACTAGGACAATCTTTTATCCTTCAAAAATCCTTAAGTCAGATTGATTCTGTTGAAAGTGTTTGCAAGTCGTTAATTGTTGAAATTCGCTGGAGAAGGAAAGCAACATCCAAGAGGACTTCGAGCAACATCCTGTGAGGACTTCGAGCAACAAAATTTGCAAGGACTCCAATTTTTTCTATTTGAAATGTTGTTTATATCTTCATAGTGTTTAAGAATTTAGTTCTTCTAATTAAAGAGTTAATTTGTTGATGTAAAGACACCTGGTTTGGTTAGCCTCATTCAGGGGTTAATAGATAGTACAATTCGGTTGGGTCTTTCTTTCCTTTGGAAAGTTTTAAATGATATGTTTGCCGATCTGTGGAATGATGGGATTGAATTAACAGTACCTTGGTCCCACCACAATCAGAATCGTATATTTTGATTGGGGGGCCTCTGACAGGAGCAGTCGGTCGTAACAATACCACAAAAAGCGGGGGACCCAGTACTAAGCTCTGCAGAACGCAACTGGAAACAGCCCTCCAGTCGCAAAAACACCCGTCAACAATTACCCTTTGTTTCCTGCCACTGAGCCAATTTTGTATCCACCTTGCTGCATTTCCCTGGATCCCATGGGCTTTTATATTTTTAACCAGTCTGCCATGTGGAACTTTGTCAAAAGCCTTGCTGAAATCTATGTAGACCGCATCAACTGCACTACCCTCATCTATCTTCTTTGTTACTTCAAAAAATTCAATCAAGTTGGTCAGACAAGATCTTCCCTGAACAAATCCATGCTGACTATCCTTGATTAGCCTGTGCCTTTCTAAGTGACAGTTTATCCTGTCTCTCAGAATTGTTACCAATAATTTGCCCACTACTGAGGTTAGACTGACTGGCCTGTAATTATTCGGTCTATCCTTCACTTCCTTATTCATCAGAGGTACAACGTTAGCAGTTCTCCAATCCTCCGGCACCATACCTGTATCCAGTGATGACTGGAAAATGATGGTCAGACCTTCCACTATTTCCTTTCTCACTTCTTTTAACAGCCTGGGGTACATTTCATCTGGCCCTGGTGATTTATCAACTTTCAAGGATGCTAATCCCATTAATGCCTTCTCTCTCCCTATGTGTATCACATCCAATACTTCAGACCCCTCTTCCTTGACTACAATATCTGCATCATCCCCCTCTTTTGTGAAGACAGACGGAAAATATTCATTAAAACAATACCAACATCTTCCGCCCTTACACATAGGTTACCTTTTTGTTCTTTTATGGGCCCTACTCTCTCCTTAGTTATCCTCTTACTCTTAATAAAACATCTTTGGGTTCACCTTGATTTTTCTTGACAATATTCTTTCATGCCCTTTTCCTAATTTCCTTTTTGATTTCATCCCTCCATTTTCTATACTCCTCTCGGCTTTCTGTAGTATTGAGTTCTTGGTGTCGGACATAAGCTTTCCTTTTCTGCCTTATCTTACCCTGTCGGCTCCTTGACATCCATGGGGCTCTGGATTTGGCCGCCTCACCCTTTTTCTTTGTGGGAACATGTTTACTCTGAACCCCTTGAATCTCCCCTTTGAATGCCTCCCACTGCTCTGACACTGAGTTACCTTCAAGTAGCTGTTTCCAGTCCACTTTTGCTAAATCACTCCTTAGTTTAGTAAATTTGGCCTTGCCCCAATTGAGAACTCTAACTCCTGTTCTATCTCTGTCCTTTTCCATAATTATGTTAAAACTGACATGCAGGCACTGACTGGCAACAGTAAGCTTTGGCTAAAGGCAGTATTGCTTGCTCAGCGCTGCTGCTCTCGTCACAGATAGGGTGACAACAAGGAGGAACTGTTTGTAGGAGAACGTGAAGGAGAGCAGTGGTGTGTAGGGGAGTGAGGAGCGGGGAACAGTCTGCCATGAGCTCTGAGCCCACCCTCCTGGTCAGTAGTTGATGAGTATGTTGGTAGAGCAACAAATACATTCCAGGGCACTTGTTGAAATTTTCATCAGTACGTGAAGTGGAGATTTAAGTCGTCCAAGGGTTTAAGTCCCATTATCAGAGACTTGAGCACATAATCCAGATTGACGGTACTGAGGGAGTGTTGCACTGTCGGAGAGTCGGTACTGAGGGAGCGCCGCACTGTCGGAGGGTCGGTACTGAGGGAGGGTCAGTACTGAGGGAGCGCCGCACTGTCGGAGGGTCGGTACTGAGGGAGTGTCGGAGAGTCGGTACTGAGGGAGCGCCGCACTGTCGGAGGGTCGGTACTGAGGGAGCGCCGCACTGTCGGAGGGTCGGTACTGAGGGAGCGCCGCACTGTCGGAGGGTCGGTACTGAGGGAGCGCCGCACTGTCGGAGGGTCGGTACTGAGGGAGCGCCGCACTGTCGGAGGGTCGGTACTGAGGGAGCGCCGCACTGTCGGAGGGTCGGTACTGAGGGAGCGCCGCACTGTCGGAGGGTCGGTACTGAGGGAGCGCCGCACTGTCGGAGGGTCGGTACTGAGGGAGCGCCGCACTGTCGGAGGGTCGGTACTGAGGGAGCGCCGCACTGTCGGAGGGTCGGTACTGAGGGAGCGCCGCACTGTCGGAGGGTCGGTACTGAGGGAGCGCCGCACTGTCGGAGGGTCGGTACTGAGGGAGCGCCGCACTGTCGGAGGGTCGGTACTGAGGGAGCGCCGGAGGGTCGGTACTGAGGGAGCTCCGGAGGGTCGGTACTGAGGGAGCTCCGGAGGGTCGGTACTGAGGGAGCTCCGGAGGGTCGGTACTGAGGGAGCTCCGGAGGGTCGGTACTGAGGGAGCTCCGGAGGGTCGGTACTGAGGGAGCTCCGGAGGGTCGGTACTGAGGGAGCTCCGGAGGGTCGGTACTGAGGGAGCTCCGGAGGGTCGGTACTGAGGGAGCTCCGGAGGGTCGGTACTGAGGGAGCTCCGGAGGGTCGGTACTGAGGGAGCTCCGGAGGGTCGGTACTGAGGGAGCTCCGGAGGGTCGGTACTGAGGGAGCTCCGGAGGGTCGGTACTGAGGGAGCTCCGGAGGGCCGGTACTGAGGGAGCTCCGGAGGGCCGGTACTGAGGGAGCTCCGGAGGGCCGGTACTGAGGGAGCGCCGCACTGCCGGAGGGCCGGTACTGAGGGAGCGCCGCACTGTCGGAGGGCCGGTACTGAGGGAGCGCCGCACTGTCGGAGGGCCGGTACTGAGGGAGCGCCGCACTGTCGGAGGGCCGGTACTGAGGGAGCGCCGCACTGTCGGAGGGCCGGTACTGAGGGAGCGCCGCACTGTCGGAGGGCCGGTACTGAGGGAGCGCCGCACTGTCGGAGGGCCGGTACTGAGGGAGCGCCGCACTGTCGGAGGGCCGGTACTGAGGGAGCGCCGCACTGTCGGAGGGCCGGTACTGAGGGAGCGCCGCACTGTCGGAGGGTCGGTACTGAGGGAGCGCCGCAGGGTCGGTACTGAGGGAGCTCCGGAGGGTCGGTACTGAGGGAGCTCCGGAGGGTCGGTACTGAGGGAGCTCCGGAGGGTCGGTACTGAGGGAGCTCCGGAGGGCCGGTACTGAGGGAGCTCCGGAGGGCCGGTACTGAGGGAGCTCCGGAGGGCCGGTACTGAGGGAGCTCCGGAGGGCCGGTACTGAGGGAGCTCCGGAGGGCCGGTACTGAGGGAGCTCCGGAGGGCCGGTACTGAGGGAGCTCCGGAGGGCCGGTACTGAGGGAGCTCCGGAGGGCCGGTACTGAGGGAGCTCCGGAGGGCCGGTACTGAGGGAGCGCCGCACTGTCGGAGGGCCGGTACTGAGGGAGCGCTGCACTGTCGGAGGGGCCATTCTTTGGATGAGATGTTAAGCTGATGCACTGTTTGGGCTTTTGCGTTTATGTAAAAGATCGCAGGGCACTATTCTGGAGAAGAACAGGGGAGTTCTCCCCGATGTCCCGGGTCATATTTATCCCTTGAGCAACATCACTAAAACCAAATTTTCTGGTCATTATTATGTTGCTGTTGGTGGGACGTTGCAGTGTGTAAATTGGCTGCCGTGTTTCCTGCATTACCACAGTGACTACACTTCCAAAAGAATTTAATTGGGTGTGATTTTGAAGGGCGCTACATAAATGCAAGTTATTTCTTCAATCTGTCTGTGCATTATTGGATAAAATGTTAACCGCATAATGGGCAGAAACTGCCGGAAACTTTACAAAAATATTAAATTAATTCATAGCACAAAAGCAGTGGTGCAGAAAGTGAAAGCATAAGCTTCCATGAATAATGCTGGTACTGGAGATACTGAATTCTGCTCCCGATTGGTGGGGGCTGTCTTTGTGCAGTGTGGACGGACCATGTGCTCGGAATATTTTAAGTATCGCTTTGCCGGCGGGATAATAATTGCTTGTTGGCTGAGCTGGTGTTGCCCGTCTTTATTTGTTTTTCTGTATTGCAACATAAATACTCCCCTTTGTGTTTAAATGCTTTGGCTCCTCGATCCTTTTTACACAACTCAACTCGCTGTGTGTTCATTGGTTTGTTGATATGATGCTGGGTGTCAGTGGATCAGTTCCAACCCTCGGGAGGTTACCGTGCCAACAACCCCTGACGCAAATAGACCTGGGTCCCTCAGGTCTCGGGTATAGTACAGTTTTTATAGAATCATAGAATAGAATTGTACAGCACCAAATTGAATCTGCTTCCACTGCCCTTTTAGGCAGGGCGTTCCAGATCACCACAGCTCACTTTAAAAAAAAGAATTCTCCTCATCTGCCATTGTAGAACCTTTCACAAGGTTGTCTTATGAGGAAAGGTTGGACAGGCTAGGCTTGTATCCACTGGAATTTAGAAGAATAAGAGGCGACTTGATTGAAACATATAAGATCCTGAAGGGTCTTGACAGGGTGGATGTGGAAAGGATGTTTCCTCTTGTGGGAGAATCTCAAACTAGGGGTCACTGTTTAAAAATAAAGGGTCGCCCATTTAAGACAGAGATGAGAAATTTTTATTTATTTTTATTTATTTAGAGATACAGCACTGAAACAGGCCCTTCGACCCACCGAGTCTGTGCCGACCATCAACCAGCCATTTATACTAATCCTACATTAATCCCATATTCCTACCACATCCCCACCTTCCCTCAATTCCCCTACCACCTACCTATACTAGGAGCAATTTACAATGGCCAATTTACCTATCAACCTGCAAGCCTTTGGCTGTGGGAGGGAACCGGAGCACCCGGCGGAAACCCACGCGGTCACAGGGAGAACTTGCAAACTCCGAGGAGGATCGTGAGTCTTTGGAACTCTTCCTCAAAAGGCAGTGGAAGCAGAGTTTTTAAATATTTTTAAGGCAGAGGTAGATAGATTCTTGATAAGGGAGGGAAAGGTTATCAGGGGTAGGTGGGAAATGTGGAGTTGAGGTTACAGTTGGATCAGCCATGATCTTGTTGAATGGTGGAGCAGGCTTGAGGGGCCGAGTGGCCTACTCCTCCTAATTCATATTTCGTACAACTGCAGGATATCCCAAAGTGCTTTACAGCCAATGAAGTACAGTTTTTTGAAGTGCACTGTTGTGTAATAGGAATATAAATACAAGGAGACCATTCAGCCCCTCACGCCTATATCATCATTCAGTTAGATCATGCCTTCCATTGACTTGGTTCTGTTAGCCGAAGCTGACACAAGTCTGTCGATGTCAATCTTGAAATTTTTAATTGGCCCCCAGCCTCAATCGGTTTTTTTTTGGAGGGCAACATTTCTAGATTTCCACTACCTCTTGTGTGAAGAAGTGCTTCCTGACATCAACCCTGAACAGTACTGGGCTTACCACCCCACCCCCGACCACCAGAGGAAAAGGTTTGCCTTTCTACCCCACCAATTCCTTTAGTTATCATAAACACTTCCTAATGGGAGATGGTGGCGTAGTGGTAATGTTACTGAACTAGTATTTCAGAGGCCCACACCAATGTCCTGGAGACATGGATTTAAATCCCACCACGGCAGCTCTCAGTAACGTTGCCATGAAATTATCATTGATTGTCATAAAAACCCATCTCCCATCTGTTTCACTAATGTCCTTTAGAGAAGGAAATCTGCCGTCATTACCTGGTTTGTCCTACGTGTGACTCCAGACCCACAGCAATGTGGTTGACTCTTAACTGCCCTCTGCAATGGTCTAGCCAGCCAGTTAAAGGCAATTAGGGACGGACAACAAATGCTGGCCTTGCCATGAAAGAATAATGTAAGAACCAGGTGAGAAAGGTGTCCGGGGTCATTTACTGTCTTCACCTGGTCTTATTGTAACGGGGTTTAATTTATAAACACTGTGTTTTGAGCTCCCCCTTTGGTGACTCCTTGTTCACCGCTTTCCAATTATAAGGGAAAGAAATGAGCACAACAGGTTTCTTTAGGTTTAAAGAAGAAAAGCGAAATTTATAAAATCTTAAACTCTAATACTGTTAACGCCTACGGTTGTACAACGCGCCCACGCTAGCATGCACACACGATACACGTGCAAATAGGGACAGAAAAGAGCGGAAGAAAAATAAAATGCAGACGTTTGAGGCAATATCAGAAGAGTTTCTTATTTACTGTGCTTCGAGATCACTGTAGTCCTGTTGAAAGTAGTCTTGCTTTTCGTTGGGGCCCAGTATTCTTGTTAAACCTTGTTTGCTGTGGGAGACTTTTCTTTCCTGGGGATCATGTGTCTTTAGTAGTTTCCAAAACTGGTAAGAGCGAGATGAGAGCAGATGGGAGAGAGGTGTTCTCAGTTCAGGAGAAAACAGCTTTCTGAGTTCAAATTCCTTGTTGGAAGGTCAAATTCAAAAAAAGCTCCATCAGTCAGTCATGTGACCTATCTGGTCCGCCCACATCTGTTTGTGTATCTGGCCATTTTAGTAGTTAACCTGGAATGCTTCAACGTCTGGTAATCATGAATCCATTGTGGATTAAATTGGAGCAGGGAATAGCTCCTTTGTCCTTTGCAGGACTGTCAGTTGAAATGCTAATGTCTCTCTCCAGCCAAAGCCTTCAATTGTTTTTTTTTAAAGCAAGTTCTTTCTTCAACAACTGTTTAAAATCAATGTTCATGTGGCGAAATTACTTTTCCTCATTCTTGGCAAGTGGGGGGCTTGCCTGATAATGAAAAAAATTAGATTGGCCCTTAGACTTCCATATTTGAAGGAATACAAGTCCTCATAATTTAACAAAAGCAAAATACTGCAGATGCTGGAAACCTGAAATAAAAACAAGAAATGCTGGAAATACTCAGCAGCTCTGGCAGCATCTGTGGAGAGAGAAGCAGAGTTAACGTTTCAGGTCAGTGACCCTCATCTGACTCCCTCCTCTTTGTGTTAATGGCCAGCATTCCATTAGTCTTTCTAATTTTTTTGGTCCTGTCCACTAGCTTGTAATTTTGGAAACATGGCACCCAATTTGCATACAGCAAACTCCCACAAACAGCAATGAAAGCAATGAGCAGGATGTCGACTTTGTGATGTTGGTTAGGGATAGATATTGGCCAGGGCACTGGAGAGAACTCCCCTGCTCCTCTTTGATTAGTGCAGTGGGGTTGAATAGCACACCCTCAGTACAGCACTGGAGTGTCAACCTAGATTCTTATGCTCATGTCTCTGGAGTAGGGCTAATACCCCTGAACTTCAGACTCGGTCAGGAGTACTATCCACTGAGCCATGGTGACCAGAATCTGCTGGGACCCTGTACTACATCTCCCGCAGTGATTACCTGAATCCGCTGGGATCCTGTACTGTATCTCCCGGCAGTGATTACCTGAATCCGCTGGGATCCTGTACTGTATCTCCCGGCAGTGATTACCTGAATCCGCTGGGATCCTGTACTGTATCTCCCGGCAGTGATTACCTGAATCCGCTGGGATCCTGTACTGTATCTCCCGGCAGTGATTCCCTCAATCTGCTGGGACCCTATACTACATCTCCCGCAGTGATTACCTGAATCCGCTGGGATCCTATACTATATCTCCCGGCAGGGATTACCTGAATCTGCTGGGACCCTGTACTACATCTCCCGCAGTGATTACCTGAATCCGCTGGGACCCTGTACTGTATCTCCCGGCAGTGATTACCTGAATCCGCTGGGACCCTGTACTATATCTCCCGCAGTGATTACCTGAATCTGCTGGGACCCTGTGCTATATCTCCTGCAGTGATTACCTGAATCCGCTGGGACCCTGTACTATATCTCCCGCAGTGATTACCTGAATCCGCTGGGACCCTATACTATATCACCCGCAGTGATTACCTGAATCCGCTGGGACCCTGTACTATATCTCCTGCAGTGATTACCTGAATCCGCTGGGACCCTGTACTATATCTCCCGCAGTGATTACCTGAATCCGCTGGGACCCTGTACTATATCTCCTGCAGTGATTCCCTCAGTCCGCTGGGACCCTGTACTACATCTCCCGCAGTGATTACCTGAATCTGCTGGGACCCTGTACTATATCTCCTGCAGTGATTCCCTCAGTCCGCTGGGACCCTGTACTACATCTCCCGCAGTGATTACCTGAATCTGCTGGGACCCTGTGCTATATCTCCTGCAGTGATTCCCTCAGTCCGCTGGGACCCTGTACTACATCTCCCGCAGTGATTACCTGAATCTGCTGGGACCCTGTGCTATATCTCCTGCAGTGATTACCTGAATCCGCTGGGACCCTGTACTACATCTCCTGCAGTGATTACCTCAGTCCGCTGGGACCCTGTACTATATCTCCTGCAGTGATTACCTGAATCCGCTGGGACCCTGTACTGTATCTCCCGGCAGTGATTCCCTCTCCGCTGGGACCCTGTACTATATCTCCTGCAGTGATCACTTGAATCCGCTGGGACCCTGTACTATATCTCCCGCAGTGATTACCTGAATCCGCTGGGACCCTGTGCTATATCTCCTGCAGTGATTCCCTCAGTCCGCTGGGACCCTGTACTGTATCTCCCGCAGTGATTACCTGAATCCGCTGGGACCCTGTGCTATATCACCTGCAGTGATTACCTTAGTCCGCTGGCACCCTGTACTATATCTCCCGCAGTGATTACCTTAGTCCGCTGGCACCCTGTACTATATCTCCCGCAGTGATTACCTGAATCCGCTGGGACCCTGTACTATATCTCCCGCAGTGATTACCTGAATCTGCTGGGACCCTGTACTATATCTCCCGGCAGTGATTCCCTCTCCGCTGGGACCCTGTACTATATCTCCCGGCAGTGATTCCCTCTCCGCTGGGACCCTGTACTACATCTGCCGCAGTGATTACCTGAATCCGCTGGGACCCTGTACTGTATCTCCCGCAGTGATTACCTGAATCCGCTGGGATCCTGTACTGTATCTCCCAGCAGTGATTCCCTCAGTCCGCAGGGACCCTATACTATATCTCCCGCAGTGATTACCTGAATCCGCTGGGACCCTGTGCTATATCTCCCGCAGTGATTACCTGAATCCGCTGGGACCTGTACTATATCTCCCGCAGTGATTACCTGAATCTGCTGGGACCCTGTACTATATCTCCCGCAGTGATTACCTGAATCTGCTGGGACCCTGTGCTATATCTCCCGGCAGTGATTACCTGAATCTGCTGGGACCCTGTGCTATATCTCCCGGCAGTGATTACCTGAATCTGCTGGGACCCTGTGCTATATCTCCCGCAGTGATTACCTGAATCCGCTGGGACCCTGTGCTATATCTCCCGCAGTGATTACCTGAATCCGCTGGGACCCTATACTATATCTCCCGGCAATGATTACCTGAATCCGCTGGGACCCTATACCATATCTCCCGCAGTGATTACCTGAATCCGCTGGGACCCTATACCATATCTCCCGCAGTGATTACCTGAATCTGTTGGGGCCCTGTGCTATATCTCCCGCAGTGATTACCTGAATCTGCTGGGACCCTGTGCTATATCTCCCGGCAGTGATTACCTTTATCTGCTGGGGCCCTATACTATATCTCCCGCAGTGATTACCTGAATCTGCTGGGACCCTGTGCTATATCTCCTGCAGTGATTACCTGAATCCGCTGGGACCCTATACTATAATCTCCTGCAGTGATTACCTGAATCCGCTGGGACCCTATACTATATCTCCCGGCAGTGATTACCTGAATCCGCTGGGACCCGATACTATATCTCCCGCAGTGATTACCTGAATCTGCTGGGACCCTATACTATATCTCCCGCAGTGATTACCTGAATCTGCTGGGACCCTGTGCTATATCTCCTGCAGTGATTACCTGAATCCGCTGGGACCCTGTACTGTATCTCCCGGCAGTGATTCCCTCAGTCCGCTGGGACCCTGTACTACATCTCCCGCAGTGATTACCTGAATCCGCTGGGACCCTGTACTATATCTCCTGCAGTGATTACCTGAATCCGCTGGGACCCTGTACTGTATCTCCCGGCAGTGATTCCCTCAGTCCGCTGGGACCCTGTACTACATCTCCCGCAGTGATTACCTGAATCCGCTGGGACCCTGTACTATATCTCCTGCAGTGATTACCTGAATCCGCTGGGACCCTGTAATATATCTCCTGCAGTGATTACCTGAATCCGCCTGGACCCTGTAATATATCTCCCGCAGTGATTACCTGAATCTGCTGGGACCCTGTGCTATATCTCCTGCAGTGATTACCTGAATCCGCTGGGACCCTGTACTGTATCTCCCGGCAGTGATTCCCTCAGTCCGCTGGGACCCTGTACTACATCTCCCGCAGTGATTACCTGAATCCGCTGGGACCCTGTACTATATCTCCTGCAGTGATTACCTGAATCCGCTGGGACCCTGTACTGTATCTCCCGGCAGTGATTCCCTCAGTCCGCTGGGACCCTGTACTACATCTCCCGCAGTGATTACCTGAATCCGCTGGGACCCTGTACTACATCTCCCGCAGTGATTACCTGAATCCGCTGGGACCCTGTACTATATCTCCCGCAGTGATTACCTGAATCCGCCTGGACCCTGTAATATATCTCCTGCAGTGATTACCTGAATCCGCTGGGACCCTATACTATAATCTCCTGCAGTGATTACCTGAATCCGCTGGGACCCTATACTATATCTCCCGGCAGTGATTACCTGAATCCGCTGGGACCCGATACTATATCTCCCGCAGTGATTACCTGAATCTGCTGGGACCCTATACTATATCTCCCGCAGTGATTACCTGAATCTGCTGGGACCCTGTGCTATATCTCCTGCAGTGATTACCTGAATCCGCTGGGACCCTGTACTGTATCTCCCGGCAGTGATTCCCTCAGTCCGCTGGGACCCTGTACTACATCTCCCGCAGTGATTACCTGAATCTGCTGGGACCCTATACTATATCTCCCGCAGTGATTACCTGAATCTGCTGGGACCCTGTGCTATATCTCCCGCAGTGATTACCTGAATCCGCTGGGACCCTGTACTATATCTCCCGCAGTGATTACCTGAATCCGCTGGGACCCTGTACTATATCTCCCGCAGTGATTACCTGAATCCGCCTGGACCCTATACTATATCTCCCGCAGTGATTACCTGAATCCGCTGGGACCCTGTACTATATCTCCCGCAGTGATTACCTGAATCCGCCTGGACCCTATACTACATCTCCCACAGTGATTCCCTCAGTCCGCTGGGACCCTGTACTACATCTCCTGCAGTGATTACCTGAATCCGCTGGGACCCTATACTACATCTCCCACAGTGATTCCCTCAGTCCGCTGGGACCCTGTACTATATCTCCTGCAGTGATTACCTCAGTCCGCTGGGACCCTGTACTATATCTCCCGCAGTGATTACCTGAATCCGCTGGGACCCTGTACTATATCTCCCGCAGTGATTACCTGAATCCGCTGGGACCCTGTACTATATCTCCCGCAGTGATTACCTGAATCCGCCTGGACCCTATACTATATCTCCCGCAGTGATTACCTGAATCCGCTGGGACCCTGTACTATATCTCCCGCAGTGATTACCTGAATCCGCCTGGACCCTATACTATATCTCCCGCAGTGATTACCTGAATCCGCTGGGACCCTGTACTATATCTCCCGCAGTGATTACCTGAATCCGCCTGGACCCTATACTACATCTCCCACAGTGATTCCCTCAGTCCGCTGGGACCCTGTACTACATCTCCTGCAGTGATTACCTGAATCCGCTGGGACCCTATACTACATCTCCTGCAGTGATTACCTGAATCTGCTGGGACCCTGTGCTATATCTCCCGGCAGTGATTACCTGAATCTGCTGGGACCCTGTGCTATATCTCCCGGCAGTGATTACCTGAATCTGCTGGGACCCTGTGCTATATCTCCCGCAGTGATTACCTGAATCCGCTGGGACCCTGTGCTATATCTCCCGCAGTGATTACCTGAATCCGCTGGGACCCTATACTATATCTCCCGGCAATGATTACCTGAATCCGCTGGGACCCTATACCATATCTCCCGCAGTGATTACCTGAATCCGCTGGGACCCTATACCATATCTCCCGCAGTGATTACCTGAATCTGTTGGGGCCCTGTGCTATATCTCCCGCAGTGATTACCTGAATCTGCTGGGACCCTGTGCTATATCTCCCGGCAGTGATTACCTGAATCTGCTGGGGCCCTATACTATATCTCCCGCAGTGATTACCTGAATCTGCTGGGACCCTGTGCTATATCTCCTGCAGTGATTACCTGAATCCGCTGGGACCCTGTACTGTATCTCCCGGCAGTGATTCCCTCAGTCCGCTGGGACCCTGTACTACATCTCCCGCAGTGATTACATGAATCCGCTGGGACCCTGTACTATATCTCCTGCAGTGATTACCTGAATCCGCTAGGACCCTGTACTGTATCTCCCGGCAGTGATTCCCTCAGTCCGCTGGGACCCTGTACTACATCTCCCGCAGTGATTACCTGAATCCGCTGGGACCCTGTACTATATCTCCTGCAGTGATTACCTGAATCCGCTGGGACCCTGTACTATATCTCCCGCAGTGATTACCTGAATCCGCCTGGACCCTGTAATATATCTCCTGCAGTGATTACCTGAATCCGCTGGGACCCTATACTATAATCTCCTGCAGTGATTACCTGAATCCGCTGGGACCCTATACTATATCTCCCGGCAGTGATTACCTGAATCCGCTGGGACCCTATACTATATCTCCCGCAGTGATTACCTGAATCTGCTGGGACCCTATACTATATCTCCCGCAGTGATTACCTGAATCTGCTGGGACCCTGTGCTATATCTCCTGCAGTGATTACCTGAATCCGCTGGGACCCTGTACTGTATCTCCCGGCAGTGATTCCCTCAGTCCGCTGGGACCCTGTACTACATCTCCCGCAGTGATTACCTGAATCCGCTGGGACCCTGTACTATATCTCCCGCAGTGATTACCTGAATCCGCTGGGACCCTGTACTATATCTCCCGCAGTGATTACCTGAATCCGCCTGGACCCTATACTATATCTCCCGCAGTGATTACCTGAATCCGCTGGGACCCTGTACTATATCTCCTGCAGTGATTACCTGAATCCGCCTGGACCCTATACTACATCTCCCACAGTGATTCCCTCAGTCCGCTGGGACCCTGTACTACATCTCCTGCAGTGATTACCTGAATCCGCTGGGACCCTATACTACATCTCCCACAGTGATTCCCTCAGTCCGCTGGGACCCTGTACTATATCTCCTGCAGTGATTACCTCAGTCCGCTGGGACCCTGTACTATATCTCCCGCAGTGATTACCTGAATCCGCTGGGACCCTGTACTATATCTCCCGCAGTGATTACCTGAATCCGCTGGGACCCTGTACTATATCTCCCGCAGTGATTACCTGAATCCGCCTGGACCCTATACTATATCTCCCGCAGTGATTACCTGAATCCGCTGGGACCCTGTACTATATCTCCCGCAGTGATTACCTGAATCCGCCTGGACCCTATACTATATCTCCCGCAGTGATTACCTGAATCCGCTGGGACCCTGTACTATATCTCCCGCAGTGATTACCTGAATCCGCCTGGACCCTATACTACATCTCCCACAGTGATTCCCTCAGTCCGCTGGGACCCTGTACTACATCTCCTGCAGTGATTACCTGAATCCGCTGGGACCCTATACTACATCTCCCACAGTGATTCCCTCAGTCCGCTGGGACCCTGTACTATATCTCCTGCAGTGATTACCTCAGTCCGCTGGGACCCTGTACTATATCTCCTGCAGTGATTACCTCAGTCCGCTGGGACCCTGTACTACATCTCCCGCAGTGATTACCTGAATCCGCTGGGACCCTGTACTATATCTCCCGGCAGGGATTACCTCAGTCCGCTGGGACGCTATACTACATCTCCCGCAGTGATTACCTGAATCCGCTGGGACCCTGTACTGTCTCTCCCGCAGTGATTACCTGAATCCGCTGGGACCCTGTACTTTATCTCCCGCAGTGATTACCTGAATCCGCTGGGACCCTGTACTATATCCACTGGGAATGATTACTGGCAATGCAATCACCTGAGCTTTGAAAATAATCCACCAACATCCAGCATCACACCAGAAAACCAACAACAGGAAATGCTGGAAAGGTTAGCAAGGTGCTGTCAGTATTGCTAATGTGTCTGCTACTTTTCCACAGCTGTTGTAATTCATCACCTCCCCTGAAACATTCAGCCATTCGCTTGTTTTATTTATTCTCATTTTCTCCACTTCTGAGCTGTAGTGGACATTCTGTAACTCATTGAGGGACTGTACCTCACTGAGTCTCAGCCATGAGCCTGGTTGTTAACAGTCAGGGTCCCATCTTGTGCTCACATGGTGACCATGCTTTTATAATGGGTCATCAAACACTTTGGGACATTTTACTGTGTTAAAGGCTGTATGTAAATGCAAGTTGTTAATTGGGAACAAGGATCCTGGCCGTTTACCATAGCACCCACACCCCCACCACCGCCCCCCCCACCCCCCCAACTTAATCTGGAAGACTGTGATCAGTTATAATCCCCTGCTCGGCTACTTGCACTTGATACTGTGCCTGCAATGTAGTAAACCATCCCAAAGCACTTCACAGGAGGTAAAAGAAGACATTGAGCCAAAGATGGAGGTATTGGGACAGGTGATCAGAAGCTTTGTTATATAGGTTGGTATTGAAGGTGTTAAAGATGGCGTTAAAGGAGAAGTGAGAGGTAGAGAGGCGAAGAGGTTTAGGGAGGGACTTCCAGCACGTAGGGCCAAGATGGCTGAAGGCACGGCAGCCAGATTAAAGCATAATCTCTGAGGGAACGCAGCTGGCAGTGATGCCCAGATTGCATAGCAGGTACAAGATGCAGAAATGGTGCATGAGAGGGATGGACTGGGAGTTTTCATAGTGTGTGAGCGAAAGAGCAGAGTGCATCCTGGATTGATACCTGCTGTGATACCATCCAGGGCTCTGTCTCAGCTAACCTGTGACTGTGTGCAGCCTTGAGATACAGGAGTGAAATCTGTTTCAATGACAATGATCCATTAAACCGAGGCCTCTGTCTGCCCTCTCATGCACATAAATAATCCCATGACACTATTCAAAGAGCAAGGAAATTGGCTGCAGTGTTCTGGTCAATATGTATCCCTCGATCATCGCTAAAATAAAAGATTTGCTCATTATCACTTGTACGTAATTATCATTTGTACATAAACTAAAAGATCAGTTTGTGCTTATTTCCAAGTGAGTTTTATTTTCCTCTTTCCAGCACGTGCTGTTTGCTGATGAGGCTGGCATGTTACTAAGTCTGATCTTTCCCATTGACTCAGAGCCTGTGATTTATTGGATATTCTCTCCTCTTCCTCACACTTCCAATGGATGTCTCCTTAACATTGGCTAGATCTGGACCACCACAGCCCAGCCCAGCCCAGCCAGGGAGTTTGGATCCCATCCTGTAATAATAAATGAGATTCTTCTTAAGAAATGGTTTGATTTTGCTCACAAGTTTTCTTTTTTTGTCTGCAGCAAATTCATTCTTTCTGGGAGGAGCGGAATGTTCCGGAATGGGTAAGAGTAATTTCCTCCTTGTTACACAGCCGTACATTTTTTTTTTAAAGTATTAACTTTCTGTGTATAAATTTTTATAACCCCTAAATAAAGTTTGGATCCTGCTGACTAGAACATAAAAGGGGAAAATATGAGACATAACAATCTCTAGTAGTAAAAAGTTGATTTCAGCAGTAACACCAATGTTGTGTCTAGTGTGTGTTTTGTCTGTCACTCTCCAGCCTGTCACACTTTGTTACAGCAAAGCCATCTTTTTAAAAAGTAGAAAAAACCAGTTGCTGGCAGCTTAAAATTCGAGCATTTTCCAATCTGCCATTTTCTGACCAAACAGCAATGGTTATCATTTATATAGCATCTTTTAATGTCGCAAAATGTCCTAAAGTATTATCAAACTCAATTTGACACTGGACCACATGAGATATTGGGGCTGGTGATTTAAGGTTTGGTTAAAGAGGTAGGTTTTAAGAAGCATCTTAAAGGAGGAGTGATTTAGGGAGAGAATTCCAGACCTTAGGGTCCAGGCAGCTGAAGGCACGACCGCCAATGCTGGAGTGATGAAATTGCTCTGGTTAAACATGTACACCTGAGCCCCTGTTTAACTAACAACCAAATGGACTTCACTGCTTCACTGTAGCAGCAGAATAATACATTGCGCTTTAATTGGTGTAACACTCCAACCCTTGTGCCACGGGAGATCTGCCAGTGAGCAATCAACTCTGATGATACCATTGTGAAACCTACAGGATTCCCAGATCTCCCTGTACCTCGGGACCTTGAAGGAAGCTATGCCCATTCAGGCAGGGCTGAGCCAGGTTATATCCGACAGCTACCAGGACCAGCTGTACATATAAAACTATTCTGCCCAGCTCACTGAACTGCCCCGAGAGAGAACAGAGACTTTTCTTAATCATGATGGATAGGAAGTTCTATCATATTCTAAATCATAAGTCTCTGTTTTTCATAAGTACTGGCCGATCTCCGGTGGCTTTACACACAGGGCAGTAAGTGCTAATATATTTTTGAGGTGAAGTGGAGTTAACAGGGCATGGAATAATGGGATTACAGATGTGATCAGTTTAAGTACATCTGTCCACCTTTATAAAGGAGACTCCTGATGTAAACATGTCACACCCTAGCACTGCAGTGCTCCCATTGGCAGGAGAATGTAATTACAGTGTGATCAATTTAAATGGATCATTTTATTATAAATGTGGACAGAGGGATTTATGATGGCAGAATTCGTCAAGAAGTGCGTGCAGGCCCAACTTAAGACCTTTACAGCTAAGGGAGAGGAAGTCCCAGTATGTGCACTGGATTCAAATGCAGGGAACAGAATAACAATCATTGTGTGAGCCATCTCTCTACAAAGTTACAAAGTGCTATCTTCTACAACACCTGTTACTAATCTGCAACGGGCAAAGTGGTGGCTGATGATCTCAATTGTTCTGAAGTGGACAAATCACAGGATTTCAAAGTTTATTCCTGGTGAAAATCCTTTGCCACAGCTACAGTTCAATGGCCTTTATTAGAGCTAGTAATCTGCTGTAAGGTTTTAATAAGATGTGGCTGGTCACTCTGAGTTTGTGTTACTGCAGGTTTTTGCATTGGAAATAAAGTTCTGTATTCCTTATGGATGACTGGGAATTGCCAGTGTTTGTGACTGGTTCATCAAGGCATTGCATTTTTCATTAAGAAACCTGTTTTGATTGTGTGAAGTGGCTAACACTGCTTAACTCAGACTGCTGATTCGTCCCGAAAGCAGTTAGTTTGTGAAGGGCTCGGTCATGTGCAAATTCAGCTTGAAAGTGACCATGAAACTGTCGGATTGTTGTTAAAAACCCCACCAGAGTCACTTCCTTTAAGGAAGGAAACCTGCTGTCCTTAGCCAGTCTGGGTCTATATGTGACTCCAGTCCTGCACGACCAACATGGTTGCCTCTTTAACTGCCCCCTGAAGTGGCCTAGTGAAACACTTGGTGTCGGTCTGCTACAAGAATCACCACATGGGCTGCAGTGCAGGGCCATAAACACCTAGGTGCACCTGGCTGTGCTAGTGACACTCATCCTCAGAATGATTAATAAAAAAGGGGAAACCTGATCAATTCCTTGTTTCCTGTCCCACCCATCCACAGTCCGTGTGTCTCGAGGTCACTTGTACCCCCACTGCTGAGCATTGGTTTTTAAGCAGAACAAGGTTCATAGGCTGCCGTGGTGAGCGGTGGCATTGGCTGCTCCGTTAGGCTTTCCTGTCAAACGATGGGTGCTGGATTTGAGCCAGTAATGGCTGAGTTTCAGGTCAGGCCAGGTATTGTTAATTGCACTGTGTGGGAGGAGAACTGTAAAGAATTTAATTCCTGCACATTACAATGTTTGAGTTCTAAGTGTGTGTTTTTATTACTGTTCTTTCAGCTGCCTGTCATGGGAAGCTGGAGCCGCACAAGGAGCAACGGGGAGTCATCTACAGCCCCTCCTGGCCCATGAACTACCCCCCATCCATGAACTGCAGCTGGTATATCCAGGGAGATTATGGAGACCTCATAACCATCAGGTGCTGACTGAGGTTTCAGTTTGTTGGAATGTTTCATGGTGACCTGTCCCCGTGTCCTGTACACGGGATTGTGAACAGAGTTTTCTGTTGCTTCTGTGATTCACTGAGCAGACTCACTCCCCAGTGTGGCACTGAGTGAGAGCTCACAGCCAGGATCATTCGAGGGCAGTGCTGTGGTTGGTCACAGTGCAGGGTTAGGGATGCTAGTTTTGCTGCTCCTGATCATCGTGCAGTGACTAATTGGAATGGGTTTTGTGTGGTATGTTGTGCATTTTGTGTGCATGAGAATTTGTATTTAGTTTTTAAAAATCTTCAAATAAAAAGCTGGTCTCAGTAATGGTGACCATGAAACTATCCGATTGTCATGAAAATCCATCTGGTTCACTAATATCCTTCAGGGAAGGAAATCTGCTGTCATTACCTGGTCTGGCTGATATGTGACTCCAGACCCACAGCAATGTGATTAACATTTAACTGTTGTCTGAAAGGACCCAGCTCAACTCTCAGTTGTAGCAAAATTGCTACAAGGAATAGCAAGAATCACCACATGGACTGCAGGCTCATCACCAACTTCTCAGGGCAACTGTACAGATGGCAGCAAATGCCAGCCTGGCTAGCAATGCCTATGCCTTGGGAATGAATTGTCACAGTTGGGGGGATGTGTGGTGTAGATTGGGATCTGCTTGTTCATGGGGTTTATCCAGAATAAAGGAGTGACTTTCTCATGTATTTTCCAGCTTTCAGAATTTCGACCTGGAGAATTCTCACAAGTGCATGGTGGACTGGCTGATGGTTGGTCCAGCCCCAAAGCGAGAGGAGTACAGAATGTGTGGCTCGTACATCCCCCAGCCCTTCATCTCCACCCGGGATCACGCCTGGGTCTTCTTCCATTCTGATCGTTCCAGCTCCGGGCGCTCTCGTGGATTCCGATTGTCCTATATCCGAGGTGTGTCTAATTACCCCGCTATTGGTTGTACTATGGTGGGGGTGGTAGGGAGGGAGACTCCTGGTATAAGTAGTCCTTTATTCCGCCCTAGTATTTTTTTCCTGAATGTACAGACTCACCCTATGCCCGGCTGCAAAGTTATGAGGTAACACATGTGGATAAGGTAGTCAAGAAGGCATACGGCATGCTTGCCTTCATCGGCCGGGGCATAGAGTATAAAAATTGGCAAGTCATGCTGCAGCTGTACAGAACCTTTAGTTAGGCCACACTTGGAATATTGCGTGCAATTCTGGTCGCCACACTACCAGAAGGATGTGGAGGTTTTGGAGAGGGTACAGAGGAGGTTTACCAGGATGTTGCCTGGTCTGGAGGGCATTAGCTTTGAGGAGAGGTTGGATAAACTCAGATTGTTTTCACTGGAACGACGGAGGTGGAGGGGTGACATGATAGAGGTTTACAAAGTTATGAGTGGCATGGACAGAGTGGATAGTCAGAAGCTTTTTCCCAGGGTGGAAGAGTCAGTTACTGGAGGACATAGGTTTAAGGTGCGAGGGGCAAAGTTTAGAGGGGATGTGCGAGGCAAGTTCTTTACAAAGAGGGTGGTGAGTGCCTGGAACTTGCTGCCAGGGGAGGTGGTGGAAGCAGATACGATAGCGACATTTAAGAGATATCTTGACAAATACATGAATAGGATGGGAATAGAGGGATATGGGCCCCGAAAGTGCAGAAGGTTTTAGTTTAGGCAGGCATCAAGATCGGCGCAGGTTTGGAGGGCCGAATGGCCTGTTCCTGTGCTGTACTGTTCTTTGTTCATACAAACGAGAGAGGAATAGAGGATATGCTGCTAGGATTGATGAAGTAAGGTGGGAGGAGGCTGCTGTGGAGTATGCCTGTTGAGCTGGATGTCCTGTATCTGCTGGAAATTTGTACCCACTGAGTCTGAGGTTGTAATTCTTTTCCTGTTCACACAGGGAAGCTGGCTCAGGGCAGCTGCAAGTCTGATGAGTTCCTATGCGAGAATGGGAAATGCATCCTGAGTGCCTGGAGGTGTAATAAGATGGATGAATGTGGCGATAACTCTGATGAGCAGGAGTGCCAAGTCCCTCCGACCATTTCCCACATCAGCCTGTGCCCAGCCAGAACATTCCATTGCCTGGCCAAGCATGCTCCGCAGTGCCTCCCGATGAAAGTCCGGTGCGATGGCAGCGTGGACTGTGATGAGGGGACAGATGAGGAAAGCTGCCCTGATACCAGCTGCGGGAAGAGACTGGGGAACTTCTATGGTTCCTTTGCTTCGCCCGACTACTTTCGCTCGCAGCAGGACAGGGCGGAACTGGACTGTACCTGGGTTGTGGACACGCAGGATAGCAGGCACATTGTACTGCAGCTGAACCTACAGCTGGGCTACAACGACAGGGTGCATGTGTACGATGGGGCGACCGAGGAGCGGGGCAGGCTGCTGCAGACACTCTCCTTCCGCAACAACCGGCGCTCTGTCACCGTCGAGTCTTCACGAGGTCAGATCGCCGTCTCTTACCACACCGAGCCTGGCAGCACGGGTCACGGGTTCAATGCCACCTACCAGGTGAAAGGTTACTGCCTCCCACAGGAACACCCGTGCGGGAATGATGGAGGCTGTTTTGCCGACTCACAGCGGTGCGACGGCTGGTGGCACTGCCCAAGCGGCAAGGACGAGGACAGCTGCGCCGCCTGCCAAAAGGATGAGTACCCATGCGGGGGCACCAGCGGAATGTGCTACCCGCTGACAGACCGCTGCAACAACCAGAAGAACTGCCCTGATGGCTCTGACGAGAAGAACTGCTTCTCCTGTCAGCCGGGGAATTTCCACTGCGGCACCAAGATCTGCATCTTTGAGCAGTGGCGTTGTGATGGCCAGGAGGATTGCCAGGATGGCAGTGACGAGCAGAACTGCCTGGTGGTGGTGCCAAGGAAAGTGATCACAGCTGCCCTCATTGGGAGCCTGATATGTGGCCTCCTGCTTGTCATAGCCTTGGGGTGTGCGTTTAAACTGTACACCCTCCGAACTCGCGAGTACAGGTATTGTAACCACAACAACTTGGAACCTGCCCATCTCCATGTGCGGGCAGTTTGCATTAAATAGTAAAGTTTGTAACAATATTGATATTAATCTGTAGGAGAAAAGACAGATCAGAACAAGGGAGCTTCTACATCCACATGGAGGGCAGACGGAAGCTCGGTTTAATGTCGCCTCCAATGCCGTCCCTCCGATGGTGCGGTCCTCCCTCACTATTCTGTTCGAGTGTCTGTCTGGATTATGTAGATTTGAATTAGATTTTTTGGAAATTATGTTGTCCTGAACCACAACCTTTCCTTTTGTGTTTTAGAGCTTTCGATACCCCAATGACTCGGCTGGAGGCGGATTTTGTGCAGCGCGAGGCCCCCCCATCTTATGGCCAGCTGATTGCCCAGGGGCTCATCCCACCTGTCGATGACTTCCCCGTTTACAACCCAGCTCAGGTAGACCTGCTGAACTCAGGCATCCTATCCATTGTCATTTCAGATCATTGGTAAATGAACTGGGGTTGGAGGAGGTGAAGTGCTTTTACACTGAGTTGTTGTGATCTAGAATGCAGTGGAAGCAGATTCAATAAGAAGGTTTGAAAAGGAAGTGGATAAATACTTGAAGGGGAAAATTTTATGGGGCCATGGCGAAAGAACAGGGCAGTGGTACTCATTGGATAACTTTCATTGAGTCAGTACAAGCACGATGCACAAATGGCTTCCTCCTAAGATGTCTGTTTCTGTGGGAACTCTTACAACTTTTTTTCACTCCTGGTCATTGCAAGATAATAAATCCCTGATTTCTAAAGTAAAGAATTAACTGCATGAAGCATAAAGATCTGCCAACACACACACCTGCTGTTCTGCACACAGACTCAGTGCTCCAGTGTGTGCACACAGATCCTCATGCTCCCCTACATGCACAGATCCTGGGCACCACCCCTGCACCCCGCAGTTTTACACACAGACCCATCTTACATTTCCCACATTTTCAGATTTCAAGAAGTTCGGCACCATCCAGGAAAAAGTAGCCTGCTTGAACGGCACCCCATCCACCACCGACGCATAGTGGCAGCAGTGTGTGCCATCTACAAGATGCACTGCGGCAATTCACCAAGCCTCCTTCAACAGCACTTTCCAAACCCACGAATTCTGCCACCTGAAAGGACAGGATAGCAAATGCATGGAAACACCACCTGCAAGTTCCCCTCCAAGCCTCCCACCATCCTGACTTGGAACTATATCGCTGTTCCTTCACTGTCACTGGGTCAAAATCCTGGAACTCCCTTCCTAACAGCACTGTGGGTGTACCTACATGGACTGTAGCGGTTCAAGAAGGCAGCTCACCACCACCATCTCAATTAGGGATGGGCAATAAATGCTGGTCTAGCCAGTGATGCTCCCAGCCCATGATTGAATAAAAGTAGTAAAAAAAAAGACCTGATCTATATCGTCCAAACAATTAAATATGTACATGCTAACCAATGGAATATGAGTGAGAAAAATGGCAACTTCATGTTCTGCTTTCTGGTGATTTTTTTTTTGCCCATCAGCCAATGTGCTCAGCTCCACACCATGTGAAGCTGAGAGTGAGCGAGCTCTGTCAGCACCGCTCAGAGCCAGCTCCTGGGAAGCTCATAAGCTATAGTGGCCGAGTTAATGTGCTGGATTGCAGAGAGAGGAGCATTTTTCATCTTTTATTATTCGTTCATGGGATGTGGGCATTGCTGGCTCGGTAGATCCCTTGGCACTATTTCGTGAAGAGCAGGGGAGTCCTCCCCAGTGTCCTGGCCTCTATTTATCACTCGATCAACATCATAAGAATCAGGTTATCTGGTCATTGTCACATTGCCGATTGTGGGATCTTGCTCTGCTCAAATTGGCTGCTCTGTTTCCTACATTACAACAGTGACTACACTTCAAAAGTACCTCATTGGCTGTAAAGCATTTTGAGTTCTCTGATGTTTGTGAAAATTGCTATAGAAATACAAGTCTTGTTTTTGCCTTTTTTAAGGTTGGAAACCTATTGTGCTTACCTGGTCTGGCTTATCTGTGACTCCAATCCCACGCCAATGTGGTTGACTCTTAAGTGCCCTCTTAGGTGGTCTAGCAAGACACAGTTATATTTAAATTGCCTCAGGAGGGCCCACCACCACCTTCTCACCGCAACTAGGGGTGGGCAATAAATGCCTTGCCAGTGATGCTTCTATCTCAAAAAGATATCCTGTTGTTACGGCTGAGGCAGTCCCACACCTTTTAAGTGGATTGGGTTCCGTGGCGACTCTACTTATCCTGCTGATGCTCCCCCTATGGCTCACTGGGTATCATTGCTGTGAGTGTGGGTACTGAGCCATTCAGATCATCAAACTTGCAGTCTGACCCTTGGTCTGTATGACATTCAGGGTTCTCGAATTAATGGAATAGAGTTGGTGGAGAAGCCAAGCTTTCCACCCTTAATCGCTACCCGTCAACCTCTGCCGCAAGATGCACTTGTGTTGGTGAGGACAGGGTTGCACTGGGCGGTGATGTCACCCATAATCAAATAGCTCATCACGCTATTTAAGAAAAAAATAAAAACCTGGATTTCTGTAGCACTTTTCATAACTTCAGAACATCCCAAAACATTTTGAAGCCAATGTAGCAAATACATCAGCCAATATTTACACAGCAAACTCCCACAAACACCATTGTGATAATGACCAGATATCTGTTTTAGTGATGTTTGTTGAGGGATGAATATTGGCCAGGGTACCAGGGAGGAATTGCCTCCTTCAAATAATGCCCTGGGATCTTTGACATCCATCTGAATGATATAATGTCTCAACTGGAAGACTAAGCTTGTATGTGGAGACTGATTATCTTGTCGGGGTGGTGATGAGGTGCATGTCTGGGGCCTGTGTAACTTTCCCCCAGTGTCTCAGTGTGAGGCATTGTCCTGAAGGGAGGGAGTGGGCCTATCTTAGAATTTGCAGGCTTCAGTGCCAGTTAAGGAGATCAAGTCAGTCTTTGAAGAGATTGTAGCATTTTCTCTGTTTCCAGGCCTCCGTCCTGCAGAACATCCGCACGGCTATGAGACGCCAAATTCGCCGCCATGCCACACGGAGGATGTCCTCTCGTGGGCGCCTCAGCAGGATTTGGAGCAGGTTTTTCCAGAGACCCAGGGGCTGGGGGCTTATCCCCCTGCTCACCCCGACCTCTGCCTCGGCTGCCTCATCCTCCCATCTGGGTCGGAGTGAGACGGTGCGGAGTTGCCAACAGGAGGAGAGCAGCCGGAGCTGTGTGGCACCTCGAGACGAGCCTGACTCAGATACTGACATGGAGACCGATCGGCAGGTCGGTGAGACTCCAGGGGCCACGTCAGACAGCTTGTCAACAGTGGCCTTCGAAAACCCGCTGCCAAAAGCATCCTCGTCCCCCAGCACAGTCAGTCAGACGGAGCTGCAGACGACTCTCCTGCACACTTCGAGTTCTGAGGAGACCTGTAGCACTGACTTTGACTTCTCTCTCGGACGGTCATCAGGAGGCAGATGTACCAGAAACGTTTGTAGCCGCGATCCACTATCTGGCAGCCTGGAGCATGGCTTCAGCAGGCGCCGGCAGCGCCTGCGCCCAGGCTCTCACCCACTCGCGAGGTCTGGTGGCTACAGTGGCAGGAGCTCACTGGCAGTGAGTATAACAGTGCTCGGGAGAGGTCAGGGTTACTATTCAGAGTCTGATCATCACCGAGATCCTAGACAGCAGAGTTTGACCTCAGCTCCACCTGTGTGCAGGAATCAATGTTCCAGTTGCCCAGACCCTGTGATGGAAAGACCAGGCTCCCTGTCGGTGCCTCACAACAAACACTTCAGTACAGAGATCCCACCGCCAGACCCTTCCTTCCAGAGCCCTTTCCAACGGTCAAACCACAGGAGTGACGACCAGGTCCTGCTCGACTGCTGAGAAATCCCCACATCTCCGTAGAGACATTTAAATGGTGAACTCTCTCTGGTACTTTTATTGCTGGTGTATTTTTTGAAACAGTTGTTTCCTTCTCCAAACAACCAAAAAAAGGAAAAAAAAACACATATCAATGAAGCTGCTTTTTGAATGTGATTCATTATACAGGATGTGGGCTGGATTCAGCAGAGTGCTCAATCAGAAGACCAGTCGCATTTACAATCACCTGAGATTTGTTGTGTCAACACTGTTGTTTAAAACATTTAGCCATTGTGTGGCTTAATACATGGCAGCAAGTGTCGATGAGACTTTGAGATGTCCTATTTATACAGCCTAACATATTCCTGAAGAGTGCCGGTAAATCCTGGGAGTTGGCGTGAATACACAGCAGTATCTTGCTCACCGCTAAAGATAGCATTTTGGTTTCAGTTCTGTAATTTCTGGCCCCCAGGAAATGTTTGGATGATATATCAAATGCTTTGGTGATGAACTATTTGCAATCTTAGATTTCAGCTATCTTCTCACTGTAATGAGATGTTTTAGTCCCTTTTATCGGGCAGGTTTGAAGCTAGATTCTGTCTGCAGTGGGACAGGTTGTTCTATCTGTTCCTCAGTTTCTGCTTTCCTCTTTCTTATGTATCTGTTTGTCTTCTCTCCATCTATTTGCTGCTTTGTGCCTCTCAGTCATTCCCTTCTGTATACATCTCATCTATCTCTCTGCTGACTGTCTCACTCTGTGCCCGTCTGTCTGTCTGTTTTTCTCTCTCACTCTGGTGTGTGTGTGTCTGTGCGCACGCTTGTGTCTCACTGCTGTCGTGTGTGTGTCTTTCTCTCTCTCTGCTGTCGTGTGTGTGTCTCTCTCTCTCCCGATGTGTATGTCTGTCTGGTTCTCTCTCAGCCTCTCCAGTGACCATCCATTGCAAGTGCTTTCTCATTGTCATTGCCCAGTGTTTGGACTCTCTGCACTTGTCTCTCTTCCCCTGTAATTGTCCTCTGGCTGGATTAAAACTTTGGGATGCAGCTGATCAATCTGTAAATCCAAATACATACCAAATTGAATTGCTATTTGTGGGGGGTGCAGTGCGGTGGGGGGAGGGGGGGGAGGGGCGGTGTGTCAGAAGGATATAAAGACTGAAGTGTCTCGCCATGATGCTGGGGACCAAAACACCTCCTTAAGTGAACCCTCTTCCCACATGGCAGTCCTGATTGAGTTTGGGAAAGTGCTGTCTGTGGAATTGGGATTTGAAGCCTGTGTCTTGTCATTGACTTTGCAACTTGTCGTGCTGTGATTCAAGTCCTTCCCTTTTTGATGCTAATATTTACGCAATTGTCCGATGTACATTTCTACCAAGAAGACAGAGAACTGTGCAGGCACATAACTTGACAAAATACTCTGTAGTCACTCAAAGCTGCATCAAAGCTCCCACGAGCAGTGTGCCCTTTGGAATTGATATATTGTCATTGGAATTTCAGTTAAGTGCAACAAGGAGAATGAAAATTCCAACATGTCTACTTGAATTGTGAAAAACACCCAGTAGTACCATTCTAGATTCAGTCCATCCAAACTCGGGCTGTGTACAGGGAGAGCATTTTCAATAATGCTGGGGTACGGTACTGATGGGGACAGGTCTGTCACTGTATAATACTGGGATACAGTACTGGTGGGTACAGGTCTGTCACTATAACACTGGGGTTTAGTACTGGTGGGTACAGGTCTGTCACTATAACACTGGGGTTTAGTACTGGTGGGTACAGGTCTGGCACTATAACACTGGGGTTTAGTACTGGTGGGTACAGGTCTGGCACTGTATAATACTGGGGTACAGTACTGGTGGGGACAGGTCTGTCACTGTATAATGCTGGGGTACAGTACTGGTGGGTACAGGTCTGTCACTATAACACTGGGGTTTAGTACTGGTGGGTACAGGTCTGTCACTATAACACTGGGGTTTAGTACTGGTGGGTACAGGTCTGGCACTGTATAATACTGGGGTACAGTACTGGTGGGGACAAGTCTGTCACTGTATAACACTGAGGTACAGTACTGGTGGGACAAGTCTGTCACTGTATAACACTGAGGTACAGTACTGGTGGAGACAGGTCTGTCACTGTATAACACTGAGGTACAGTACTGGTGGAGACAGGTCTGTCACTGTATAATGCTGGGGTACAGTACTGGTGGGGACAGGTTTGTCACTGTATAACACTGGGGTTTAGTATTGGTGGGGACAGGTCTGTCACTATAACACTGGGGTTTAGTACTGGTGGGTACAGGTCTGTCACTATAACACTGGGGTTTAGTACTGGTGGGTACAGGTCTGTCACTATAACACTGGGGTTTAGTACTGGTGGGTACAGGTCTGGCACTGTATAATACTGGGGTACAGTACTGGTGGGGACAAGTCTGTCACTGTATAACACTGAGGTACAGTACTGGTGGGACAAGTCTGTCACTGTATAACACTGAGGTACAGTACTGGTGGAGACAGGTCTGTCTCTATAACGGGTGCAGTACTGGTAAGTATATAAGGGAATAAAATAAGAATGTTATACAAGAACGGTATTACGTTGGTTTATATTTTCCCCGTTACCTATTACGATCAGTATGCTGAACCTGCCTGGTGACAACACTGGAATTTTGAAACAGGGAAGTGCCAAAAGTGGGGTTACCCCTAACATCAAGTTTATTGTGGCAAAAGATTAATAAATACTTAATATTTCAACTTTGCAATTCTTTTGTGTAGCTTTAGTTACCTCCCGATAGTGGCAAGTAGTGAACAGATTAACAATACTAATCTGCTTGCTAATATAACAATTGCTTTTATTAATACTGCTCCTTACAAGGTTGAAAAATGTCCCAAGGTGCATCACAGAGACGCAATAAAAATGGGCCAAGAGCAAAAACAAGATGAGGAGGGACCAATTAAAGAAATGGCTTTTAAGGAGGGTCTTAAAGAAGAGTGAGAAGTGGAAAGGTTTAGTGAGGGAATTCTATTGTGCGGGATATTGGTGGCTGAAAGAACAGCTACCTATGGTAGGCGGAAGGAAGGGGTGGTATACGAGAAGTTCAAAAGAAAGACTTGCATTTCTATAGCACCTTTCACAACCTCACAATGTCCCACAACACTTCACAGCCAATGAAGTAATTTTGAAGTGTAGTCACTGTTGTAATGTAGGAAACAGAGCAGCCAATTTACGTACAGCAAGATCTCACAAACAGCAATGTAACAATGACTAGATAATCTCCTTTAGTGATGGCTGAGGGATAAATATTGGGCCCAGGACACTGGGAACAACTCCCCTACTCCTCTTCCAGTAGTGGTTATTGAAACTTTTATCTCGACCTGAGAGGTCAGATAGGGCCTCGGTTTAATGTCTCACCTGAAAGATGGGTAAACAAAGAGCATAGAGGGGATATTGCAGGACTGGAGGAGGTTACACGGATAGGAGAGGTGAGACCATGCAGTTATTTAAAGGCAAGGATGAAAATGTAACGTTTCGGTGTTGGAGGACCAGGAGCCAATGTCGGTCAGCAAGGACGGGTGACTGAGTGGGGCTTGTATGGAAATAGGACATGGGCAGCAGAGTTTTGGATGGGTTTTTGAGATGTTGGACTACCCCTGGCTGTGGAGTTTAGAACTGGGTCACAGTTTCAGAATAAGGTGTTGACCATTTAACACTGAGATGAGAGATTTCTTCACTTAAAGGGTTGTAAATTTTTGGAATTCTCTAACCCAGAGAGCAGTGGATGCTCAGTTGTTGAGTATATTCAAGTCAGAGAGTGGTACTAAGAGAATGGGTATGGGGATAGTGCAGGAAGGTATAGCTGAGGTAGAAGATTAGCCATGATCTTTTTGAATGGCAGAGCAGGCTTGAAGGACTGAATGGCCTACTCCTGCTCCTATTTCTTATATTCTTGAGATCAGTGGATGGGGCAGGTTAGTTATGTGGCTAATAGGATCGCGTCTTCTCGGTGCGTCTGAATTGCATCAAAAAGTTTTCAACAGAGCAGAAACAGAGAGTTTCACAAAAAAACATTCACAATTAGCACAATATCAAGAATGGAAGTAGTATCTGTGCTACCGGATCTCCTGGGGTCTCTGGATTGATCTCCATGGATCCCCTCTGTGGCAAGCAGTCAATTCTGAGGGGTTTGACAGGGTAGATGCTGAGAGGTCGTTTCCCCTCGCGGGGGAATCGAGAATGAGGGCGCACAGTTTCAAAGTAAGGGGTCTCTTTTATTTAAGACTAAGGAGATGAGAAATTTCTTCTGAGAGTTGTTACTTTTTGGAATCCTCTTCCCCGGAGAGCAGTGGAGCTGGGCCATTGAGTATATTCAGGGCTGAGTTAGGAAGATTTTTGATCTACAAGAGAGGCAAGGGTTATGGGGGGCAGACAGCCATGATCTTATTGAATGGCCGAGCAGGCTCGAGGGGCCGAATGGCCTACTCTTATTTTTTATGTTCTAGTGGCGTCGGAATGTCATCCAAGCAGCTGAGCCTCCGAAACATCATGTAGTCGATGAAGAATTCATTGACCCACTTAACAACTTGCTTTAAGATATAAGGCAAGAGATCCAAAGGGAAGGTGAGAGGATTTTGTTTTTTAACAGTGAGGTGTTATGATCTGGAATGTGCTGCCTGAAAGGCTGGTGGAAGCAGATTTAATAGTAACTTTCAAAAGAGAATTGAATAAATAATTGAAAGGGAAAAATTTACAAGGCTATGGGGAAAATAGCAGAGGGAGCAGGACTAATTGGATAGCTCTTTCAAAGAGCTAGCACAGGCATGATGGGCTAAATGGCCTCCTTCACTACCGTATCATTCTATGAGATTGATTCTGTCTGAATCCCTCTTTGGTTTGTATGTCAGTCAGTCCTCTCACTAGTGTGTCCACTCCTACACCAATGTTGCTACTCCAACGTCCTTACATATTCCGTCCCTCCTAAAAAGCTATCTAACCCAACAGATTTACTTTCCCTTCCTTCCTCATTGTTGCCAAGTAGTCCACTTTAAGGGGAGGCTTTCATGTGCCCATGTGGGGCTAGAATTTCCTGGTAAAACTGGCACTGAGTTTAGCTGCAGCAGGAAAGCTGGTGGAACAGATAGAATGTGATGCACCTTTTGGGGTCACACAGTGCCTCATTCTCAACATGTAGCCACACAGCTGACTGGCAAGATGGTTAGATTCTCTCTTGTTGGGGAGGGTCATTGCCTGGCATTTGTGTGGCGCTAATGTTACTCGCCACTTATCAGCCTAACATTCAATGGCATTACCATCACTGAATTCCCCCACTATCAACATCCTGGGGGTTACTGTTGACCAGAAACTGAACTGGAGTAACCATTGAAACAGCAGCTCAGAGACTGGGAATTCTGTGGCGAGTAACTCACCGCCTGACTCCCCAATTCCTGTCCTCCATCTACAAGGCACAAGTTAGGAGTGTGATGGAATACTGTCTACTTGCCTGGATGGGTGCAGCTCCAACAACACTCAGGAAGCTCGACACCATCCAGGACAAAGTAGCTTGATTGGCACCCCATCCACCACCTTCAACATTCACTGCCTTCACCACGTGGCAGCAGTGTGTACCATATACAAGATGCATTGCAGCAACGCACCAAGGCTCCTTAGACAGCATCTTCCAAACCCGTGACCTCTTTCATCCGGAAGAACAAGGGTAGCAGATGCATAGGAACACCACCACCTGCAGGTTCCCCTCCATGTCTTACACACCATCCTGACTTGGAACTATATCGCCGTTCCTTCACTGCCGCTGGGTCAAAATCCTGGAACTCCCTTCCTAACAGCACTGTGGGTGTACCTACCCCACATGGACTGCAGCGGTTCAAGAAGGCAGCTCACCACCACCTTCTCAAGCAAAAAATCCCAAGCCTTAATGTTGTCCATGTCTTGCTGCATATGGACACAGACTGCTTCAGTCTCTAAGGAGTCACAAATGGTACTGAACATCATCCAGTCATCAGCAAATATTCCCTCTTGGGATGGACTGATGTAGCTCACCACCACCTTCTCAAGGGCAGTAAATGCTAGGTTTGCCAGAAACAGCCACATCCTGAGAATGAACAGCAGAGATAAATGACCAAGTAATTCTTTTTAGTGATTAATATTGACCAGGACATGCAGATTTCCCCTGCTTTTCTGTGAACAGTACTATGGAGTCTTCTTACATGCACCTCAGAGGTCAGATAGGACCACAGTTTAATATCTCCAACTATGCAGCACTCCCTCTGTACAGCCTCCCTGACAGTGTGGTACTCCCTCAGTACTGCTGCTCTGACAGTGCAGCATTCCCTCTGTATTGTCGTTCTGACAGTATGGCACTCCCTCAGTGCTGCTGCTCTGACAGTGCAGCACTCTGTAGGTACTGACCCTCCGAAAGTGCAGCACTCCCTCTCTACTGCCTCTCTGACAGTGCAGCACTCCCTCACCTCAGTATTGTACTGGGATGCTAGCCTGGGTTTTGTGCTCAGATCTCTGGAATGGGACTTGAATTCAGCTTTCTGAGGCAAGAGAGCTCCCCACTGAGCCA
Organism: Heterodontus francisci; assembly: GCF_036365525.1. Taxonomy (NCBI): domain Eukaryota; kingdom Metazoa; phylum Chordata; class Chondrichthyes; order Heterodontiformes; family Heterodontidae; genus Heterodontus; species Heterodontus francisci. The sequence continues at coordinate 3,372,639 of NC_090387.1, forward strand.
CAGCTGATACTGAGAGGAGGGGCGGGGTCGGTGGAGAACGCAGTTCTGTTTCTACCTGGACTGTGAGGAAAATTGTGACAAGGAGATTCCCGGGTGTGATAAATTCTGGCCTTTTATTACTCTGGTGAATTATCCAGAAATTCAGACACTGCACTGAGAGTATTTGGGGTAACAGGTTTTTCAAAAAAAAAATCATATAAAATTTGAAGTCTGTAACAGCAGGAATTCCAAACGTTTACTAATTAGGAAAGGAATAAACATCAAGAATGGGATTGGAAGAACTTTAATGAATCTAATCGAGGGTTTTCCCCAAGTTCTTCCTGTGTATCACAACTAGTGTCACTACTCCTTTCCCCTTTCAACAGAAACAGATGCCTGTTCTGATTGAGGAGCCCGGCAGAATCAGTGGATGAAAATTCATCATTTCACTCTGATCCTGTGCACCAAGCCTTGGCAGAATTCGCATCTGCACTCAGAAAAAGGGTAGCACAGGATAGAGGTGAGGGCATGGGGTAAGGGTGCAGGCACAGGGTAAGGATGGGGGCACAGGGTAAGGGAAGCACTGTGGCAACATGGCCTGATGCCTGTCGACCACGTTCTTCAGCTTTAGTCATGTCTGAGAATTTTACATTTGAGCAGAAATTCTCAGCAGACACAACTCAGGGAGCGGCTAGATACAGCTTGTAGCAAAGCAGCCCGCCTAGCACTTCAATTGGAAGCCTGTGGGTGAGCGTGTGGACTGGATTCTGGATTACTGGATCAGGACTGGCACTGGATTCTGGATTACAGGATTGGGACTGGCACCAGCAAAAGCGCCAGAGATGAGAGGCATTAAGAGAATGGATACAGAGCTGAAGCGGAGACAATGTGTAGAATAAGCAGCAATGGGCCATGCAAGTCAGAGGGTCAGGAGGAGGAGGTTGGGAGAGAGTTGCATCTGGACAGAAAGGGATCGAGTGGGTAGGTGACATTGAGGGAGATGAGGAGAAGGTGCAGTTAGTTCAGTGTGCACCCAATTTGTACTGTCCTGGTTATTGACACTGGGAAAATGGTCCTGCTTGAATTCATTGGCTACTCCATAATGTTAACTTTAATTCAAGTTTGGATCAGGTCAGACCCTCAGGCTAACGGGAGATAGAATCAATCCCAATCGGGCTGACTCGGTCTGATACGCTCCAGCTTCCTTTTGGTGGTTAGATGGACTTTTCCATAAGTTCTACTGATCTCTATCAGTTTGATCCCTAAACGGAAAACATCAGAATTTCTGCCTCTCCAGCAAATCTTTATTTTTTCCTTTTTGTTTTTTGGCAAAACACTTCCTACTGTCCTTGTTGTTGGTCACAGTTTGGTGACAGCTCATTAGCTGTAGTCTGGCATACAGTCCACATTCAGGGTCAGCTATGCATTCCGGTACTTTCTGTTTGGATTCAGGGTTAGAGGTTGGCCATTCTCTTCTGGAATCTCCTCTTGTGGGTAAATGACAAAACAGAACTTCTGTCCGGAAAATGTCATCGATTCTGTAAAAGGAGAACACATCGGCTGGGTCAGAACATAAGAACTAGGAACAGGAGTAGACCATTCAGCCCCTTGCTCCTGCTGCACCATTCAATAGGATCATGACTGATCCTGTGCCTCAACTCCACTTTCCCGCCTGCTCTCCATATCCCTTGATTCCAAGTCCAAAAATCTATCTATCTCAGTATTATATATACTCAATGACTGACCCGTCACAGCTCTCTAGGGCAGAGAATTCCTAAGATTCACCAACCTCTGAGTGAAGAAATTTCTCCTCATCTCAGTCCTAAATGGCTGACCCCTTATCCTGAGACTGTGACCCCTCGTTCTAGACTCGCCAACCAGTGGAAGCAGCCTCAGTATCTATCCTGTCAAGCCCTTGAAGAATTTTACATAGTTTATTCAGATCACCCCTCATTCTTCTAAACTCAGTCTTTCCTCATAGGACAACCCACTCATCCCAGGAATCAATATGGTGAACCTTCATTGCACGCACTGTCAGGCAAGTATATCCTTCCTTAGGTACTATACACACTTCTCCAAGTGTACTCTATGCAAAGCCTTGTACAATTGCAGCCAAGACTTCCTTATTCTTGTACTCGAATCCCCTTGCAATAAAGACAAACAATGTTTGGGGTCAGGGGTCAATGCAGGAAGGATTAAGACCCAGAAAGTTCTCATCAACACTGTTTTTTTATTGTAGTGAGTTGGGAATTGGTCTCTACAGAAATCTCCCATCATTTTTTCCTTTCTCTTGTTTTCCTTTCTCTTGTTTTCCCTCTTTTTTTAAGAGATACAGCACTGAAACAGGCCCTTCGGCCCACCGAGTCTGTGCCGACCATCAACCACCCATTTATACTAATCCTACACTGATTCCATATTCCTACCACATCCCCACCTGTCCCTATATTCCCCTACCACCTACCTATACTAGGGGCAATTTATAATGGCCAATTTACCCATTAACCTGCAAGTCTTTGGCTGTGGGAGGAAACCGGAGCACCCGGAGGAAACCCACGCAGACACGGAGAACTTGCAAACTTCACACAGGCAGTACCCAGAATTGAACCCGGGTCGCTGGAGCTGTGAGGCTGCGGTGCCGCCCCCTGCGCCACTGTGCCGCCCCTCGTCCCTCCCTATGATCTGATCGAGGTCTTTAAGATGATTAAATGGATTTCATCGTTTCTTTCTATCCTATTTCCTCTGGTGGGGGAGTCCAGAACAAAAGGGGCAAAACCTTAAAATTAAAGCCAGGCCATTCAGAGTGGTGTCAGGAAGCATTTCTTCACACAAAGGAACAGGAGGAGGCCATTCAGCCCCTCAAATCTGTTCCATCGTTCAATTGGATCATGGCTGATTTGCACCTCAGCTCCATATTCCTTATCCAATAAAAATCTATCAATCGCAGTCTTGAAATTTCAATTGACTTCATCTCACCCTATCAGCATTTCCTTCCATTCCTTTTTCCCTCGTGTTTATCGAGCTTGCCCTTAAATGCATCTATGCTAGTCATCTTAACAACTACTACTCATTCTCCAGGTAAAGAAGTTTCTACTGAATTCCCTATTGGATTCATTAGTGAATATCATATATTTATGGCCCCTAGTTCTGGTCTGGCCCGCAAGTGGAAACATCTCTACTTCTACCTGTCAAGCTCTTCATAATCTTAAAGACCTCTATCAGGAAACCCCTCAGTCTTCTCTTTTCTAGAGAAAAGAGCCCCAGCCTGTTCAACCTTTCCCAATATATATAACCCCTCAGTTCTAGTATCATTCTGATAAATCTTTTTTGCACTTTCTCCAGTGCCTTTATATTCCTTTCTATAATATGGAGACCAGAACTGTTCACAGTACACAGAATTAGGGTTCATGGGGTTGGGGGAATACATTAACATCGATTGAAGATTGGACAGAATCGACAGAAAACAGAGAGTAGGAACAAATGGACCATTTCTTTTTTAATTCATTCATGGGATGTGGGTATCGCTGGCCAGGCCAGCATTTATTGCCCATCTCTAATTGCCTTTGAGAAGGTGGTGGTGAGCTGCCTTCATGAACCGCTGCAGTCCATGTGGGGTAGGTACACCCACAGTGCTGTTAGGAAGGGAGTTCCTTGCTGCATTTTCAGGTTGGCAAGCTGTAATTAGTTGCAATGATCAGTGCTGGGACCTCAGTTATTTACACTCTATATTAATGACTTAGATAAAGGTACCGAGAGTAATTTATCCAAGTTTGCTGCTGATACAAAGTTAGGTGGGAAAGTAAACTGTGAAGAGGACACAAGAAGGCTGCAAAAGAATTTACACAGGTTAATTGAGTGGGCAAGAGCATGAAAAATGGAATATAATGTGGAGAAATGTGAAGTTATCTACTTTAGTAGGAATAGCAAAATATTTTAAAATGGTGAGAGACTGGGAACTGTTGGTATTCAGAGGGACTTGGGTATCCTTGTACACGAATCACAAAATGTTTACATGCTGACACAGCACACAATTAGGAAAGCAAATGGTGTGTTCGTCTTTATTGCAAAGGTATTGGAGTATAAGAGTAAAGATGGGCTTCGATGGGAGACTGAGGGTATCGGGGGTTGGGCTTTGATGGGAGAATGAGGGTATCGGGGGGGGGGGTGGTTGGGCTTTGATTGGAGAGTGAGGGTATCGGGGGGGTTGGGCTTTAATGGGAGAATGAGGGTATCGGAGGATGAGCTTTGATGGGAGAGTGAGGGTATCGGGGGGGGTTGGGCTTTGATGGGAGAATGAGGATATCGGAGGATGAGCTTTGATGGGAGAGTGAGGGTATCGGGGGGTGGGCTTTGATGGGAGAATGAGGGTATCGGAGGGTTGGGCTTTGACGGGAGAGTGAGGGTATCGGGGAGTTGGGCTTTGACGGGAGAATGAGGGTATCGGAGGATGAGCTTTGATGGGAGAGTGAGGGTATCGGGGGGTTGGGCTTTGACGGGAGAGTGAGGGTATCGGGGGTTTGGGCTTTGATGGGAGAGTGAGGGTATCGGGGGGTTGGGCTTTGATGGGAGAGTGAGGGTATCGGGGAGTTGGGCTTTGACGGGAGAGTGAGGGTATCGGAGGATGAACTTTGATGGGAGAGTGAGGGTATCGGGGGGGTTGGGCTTTGATGGGAGAGTGAGGGTATCGGAGGATGAGCTTTGATGGGAGAGTGAGGGTATCGGGGGGGTTGGGCTTTGACGGGAGAGTGAGGGTATCGGGGGGGGGTTGGGCTTTAATGGGAGAGTGAGGGTATCGGGGAGTTGGGCTTTGACGGGAGAGTGAGGGTATCGGGGAGTTGAGCTTTGACGGGAGAGTGAGGGTATCGGGGAGTTGGGCTTTGACGGGAGAGTGAGGGTATCGGAGGGTTGGGCTTTGACGGGAGAATGAGGGTATCGGAGGGTTGGGCTTTGACGGGAGAGTGAGGGTATCGGGGAGTTGGGCTTTGACGGGAGAGTGAGGGTATCGGAGGGTTGGGCTTTGACGGGAGAGTGAGGGTATCGGGGAGTTGGGCTTTGACGGGAGAGTGAGGGTATCGGAGGGTTGGGCTTTGACGGGAGAATGAGGGTATCGGGGAGTTGGGCTTTGACGGGAGAGTGAGGGTATCGGAGGATGAGCTTTGATGGGAGAGTGAGGGTATCGGGGGGTTGGGCTTTGACGGGAGAGTGAGGGTATCGGGGGGGATTGGGCTTTGATGGGAGAATGAGGGTATCGGAGGATGAGCTTTGATGGGAGAATGAGGGTATCGGGGGTGGGGGTTGGGCTTTGATGGGAGAATGAGGGTATCGGAGGGTTGGGCTTTGATGGGAGAGGGAGGGTATCTGGGGGGGGGGGTGGGGTTGGGCTTTGATGGGAGAATGAGGGTATCGGAGGGTTGGGCTTTGTTGGGAGAGCGAGGGTATCGGGGGGTTGGGCTTTGATGGGAGAGGGAGGGTATCGGGGGGGGGTGGGTGGGGTTGGGCTTTGATGGGAGAATGAGGGTATCGGAGGATTGGGCTTTGATGGGAGAATGAGGGTATCGGAGGATTGGGCTTTGACGGGAGAGTGAGGGTATCGGGGGGTTGGGCTTTGATGGGAGAGGGAGGGTATCGGGGGTGGGGGGGGGGGTTGGGCTTTGATGGGAGAATGAGGGTATCGGAGGGTTGGGCTTTGATGGGAGAGGGAGGGTATTGGAAGAATGTGCTTCACCCCATGGTCTTGGAGATGTTATATGTTTGTTGTTCAGTGTTTCAATTCCATGGATTGCCTGCTAATTTTGGGTGCTTTGTTCCAATGTGCACAGCATTTCTTTGACAAAGCTGACCTAATTGTTTGAAATCCTTTCTGCCAGTTGATATACCCAGGCACTGTATCTCCCATTCCACCCAATGTTACCACCATCTACAAATTTAGTAAAGGTGCAGTTGACATTGTCTCTTGCTCCAGACTCACTGATCATATCATCAAAATACTTTGGCTTCTTGCTCCATTGGATTCCCAGCAGATACACGGGAACGCCAGTCAGCATTATGACGAGCGCTGTGCCACACACCACCGGCTCCGAGTAGAAGCTGAAGACCAGCAGGAAAGCCCAAAACAGCAGGTAAACAATTGGAAACAGGAGATTCACCTGGAGGGAAATATGGTGAGATTGAAATCAGGGTTGTTAGAGCTCAACACTTAGAGGTAGTGAAATGGGTTTGTAGATTCACTGAACAACTTGTATTTATATAAGTAGGTTTGAATGAACCTTTTAAAGGAGGAGCACAGAGACAGAGAAATTTATGGAGAAAGTTCCTGAGCTTGGGGTCCAGGCAACTGAAGGCACGGCCACCAATGGTGGAGCGATTAAAATCAGGGATGCTCAAGAGGCCAGAATTAGAGGAGTGCCAAAATCCCAGAGGCTGGGATTGAGGCTGGAGGAGATTACAGAGATGGGGAGGGACGAGGGGCAGGAGGAGATTACAGAGATGGGGAGGGACGAGGGGCTGGAGGAGATTACAGAGATGGGGAGGGACGAGGGGCTGGAGGAGATTACAGAGATGGGGAGGGAGGGGCTGGAGGAGATTACAGAGATGGGGAGGGACGAGGGGCAGGAGGAGATTACAGAGATGGGGAGGGACGAGGGGCTGGAGGAGATTACAGAGATGGGGAGGGACGAGGGGCTGGAGGAGATTACAGAGATGGGGAGGGACGAGGGGCAGGAGGAGATTACAGAGATGGGGAGGGACGAGGGGCTGGAGGAGATTACAGAGATGGGGAGGGACGAGGGGCAGGAGGAGATTACAGAGATGGGGAGGGACGAGGGGCAGGAGGAGATTACAGAGATGGGGAGGGACGAGGGGCAGGAGGAGATTACAGAGATGGGGAGGGACGAGGGGCTGGAGGAGATTACAGAGATGGGGAGGGAGGGGCTGGAGGAGATTACAGAGATGGGGAGGGACGAGGGGCTGGAGGAGATTACAGAGATGGGGAGGGACGAGGGGCTGGAGGAGATTACAGAGATGGGGAGGGACGAGGGGCTGGAGGAGATTACAGAGATGGGGAGGGACGAGGGGCAGGAGGAGATTACAGAGATGGGGAGGGACGAGGGGCTGGAGGAGATTACAGAGATGGGGAGGGAGGGGCTGGAGGAGATTACAGAGATGGGGAGGGAGGGGCTGGAGGAGATTACAGAGATGGGGAGGGAGGGGCTGGAGGAGATTACAGAGATGGGGAGGGAGGGGCTGGAGGAGATTACAGAGATGGGGAGGGACGAGGGGCAGGAGGAGATTACAGAGATGGGGAGGGAGGGGCTGGAGGAGATTACAGAGATGGGGAGGGACGAGGGGCAGGAGATTACAGAGATGGGGAGGGACGAGGGGCTGTAGGAGATTAGAGATGGGGAGGGAGGGGCTGGAGGAGATTACAGAGATGGGGAGGGAGGGGCTGGAGGAGATTACAGAGATGGGGAGGGAGGGGCTGGAGGAGATTACAGAGATGGGGAGGGACGAGGGGCAGGAGGAGATTAGAGAGATGGGGAGGGACGAGGGGCTGTAGGAGATTACAGAGATGGGGAGGGACGAGGGGCTGGAGGAGATTACAGAGATGGGGAGGGAGGGGCTGGAGGAGATTACAGAGATGGGGAGGGACGAGGGGCAGGAGGAGATTACAGAGATGGGGAGGGACGAGGGGCTGGAGGAGATTACAGAGATGGGGAGGGAGGGGCAGGAGGAGATTACAGAGATGGGGAGGGACGAGGGGCTGGAGGAGATTACAGAGATGGGGAGGGAGGGGCTGGAGGAGATTACAGAGATGGGGAGGGACGAGGGGCAGGAGGAGATTACAGAGATGGGGAGGGACGAGGGGCTGTAGGAGATTACAGAGATGGGGAGGGACGAGGGGCAGGAGGAGATTACAGAGATGGGGAGGGACGAGGGGCAGGAGGAGATTACAGAGATGGGGAGGGACGAGGGGCAGGAGGAGATTACAGAGATGGGGAGGGACGAGGGGCTGTAGGAGATTACAGAGATGGGGAGGGACGAGGGGCTGGAGGAGATTACAGAGATGGGGAGGGACGAGGGGCAGGAGGAGATTACAGAGATGGGGAGGGACGAGGGGCAGGAGATTACAGAGATGGGGAGGGACGAGGGGCTGGAGGAGATTACAGAGATGGGGAGGGACGAGGGGCAGGAGGAGATTACAGAGATGGGGAGGGACGAGGGGCAGGAGGAGATTACAGAGATGGGGAGGGAGGGGCTGGAGGAGATTACAGAGATGGGGAGGGACGAGGGGCAGGAGGAGATTACAGAGATGGGGAGGGACGAGGGGCAGGAGGAGATTACAGAGATGGGGAGGGACGAGGGGCAGGAGGAGATTACAGAGATGGGGAGGGACGAGGGGCAGGAGGAGATTACAGAGATGGGGAGGGACGAGGGGCAGGAGGAGATTACAGAGATGGGGAGGGACGAGGGGCAGGAGATTACAGAGATGGGGAGGGACGAGGGGCTGGAGGAGATTACAGAGATGGGGAGGGACGAGGGGCTGGAGGAGATTACAGAGATGGGGAGGGACGAGGGGCTGGAGGAGATTACAGAGATGGGGAGGGACGAGGGGCAGGAGATTACAGAGATGGGGAGGGACGAGGGGCTGGAGGAGATTACATAGATGGGGAGGGACGAGGGGCAGGAGGAGATTACAGAGATGGGGAGGGACGAGGGGCTGGAGGAGATTACAGAGATGGGGAGGGACGAGGGGCAGGAGGAGATTACAGAGATGGGGAGGGACGAGGGGCAGGAGGAGATTACAGAGATGGGGAGGGAGGGGCTGTAGGAGATTACAGAGATGGGGAGGGAGGGGCTGGAGGAGATTACAGAGATGGGGAGGGACGAGGGGCTGGAGGAGATTACAGAGATGGGGAGGGACGAGGGGCAGGAGGAGATTACAGAGATGGGGAGGGACGAGGGGCTGGAGGAGATTACAGAGATGGGGAGGGACGAGGGGCAGGAGGAGATTACAGAGATGGGGAGGGACGAGGGGCAGGAGGAGATTACAGAGATGGGGAGGGAGGGGCTGGAGGAGATTACAGAGATGGGGAGGGAGGGGCTGGAGGAGATTACAGAGATGGGGAGGGAGGGGCTGGAGGAGATTACAGAGATGGGGAGGGACGAGGGGCTGGAGGAGATTACAGAGATGGGGAGGGACGAGGGGCAGGAGGAGATTACAGAGATGGGGAGGGACGAGGGGCTGGAGGAGATTACAGAGATGGGGAGGGACGAGGGGCAGGAGGAGATTACAGAGATGGGGAGGGACGAGGGGCAGGAGGAGATTACAGAGATGGGGAGGGAGGGGCTGGAGGAGATTACAGAGATGGGGAGGGAGGGGCTGGAGGAGATTACAGAGATGGGGAGGGAGGGGCTGGAGGAGATTACAGAGATGGGGAGGGACGAGGGGCAGGAGGAGATTACAGAGATGGGGAGGGAGGGGCTGGAGGAGATTACAGAGATGGGGAGGGACGAGGGGCAGGAGGAGATTACAGAGATGGGGAGGGACGAGGGGCAGGAGGAGATTACAGAGATGGGGAGGGACGAGGGGCAGGAGGAGATTACAGAGATGGGGAGGGACGAGGGGCAGGAGGAGATTACAGAGATGGGGAGGGACGAGGGGCTGGAGGAGATTACAGAGATGGGGAGGGACGAGGGGCTGGAGGAGATTACAGAGATGGGGAGGGACGAGGGGCTGGAGGAGATTACAGAGATGGGGAGGGACGAGGGGCTGGAGGAGATTACAGAGATGGGGAGGGACGAGGGGCTGTAGGAGATTACAGAGATGGGGAGGGACGAGGGGCTGTAGGAGATTACAGAGATGGGGAGGGACGAGGGGCTGGAGGAGATTACAGAGATGGGGAGGGACGAGGGGCTGGAGGAGATTACAGAGATGGGGAGGGAGGGGCTGGAGGAGATTACAGAGATGGGGAGGGAGGGGCTGGAGGAGATTACAGAGATGGGGAGGGACGAGGGGCAGGAGGAGATTACAGAGATGGGGAGGGAGGGGCTGGAGGAGATTACAGAGATGGGGAGGGACGAGGGGCAGGAGGAGATTACAGAGATGGGGAGGGACGAGGGGCTGGAGGAGATTACAGAGATGGGGAGGGACGAGGGGCTGTAGGAGATTACAGAGATGGGGAGGGACGAGGGGCTGGAGGAGATTACAGAGATGGGGAGGGACGAGGGGCTGTAGGAGATTACAGAGATGGGGAGGGACGAGGGGCTGGAGGAGATTACAGAGATAGGTTTGAGGCCGTGGAGGGATCTGTAAACAAAGATGAGAATTTTAAAATTGAGATGTTGTTGGACCAGGTGTCAATGTAGCACAGGGGTGATGGGTGAATGGGATTGGTGCGAGTTTTAAGATAGGGGCAGCAGAATTTTGGACAAGATGAAGTTTACAGAATTAGTTTGGAGATTGATACAGGGCTATGGGGAGTGAGCGTGGCAGTGGGATTAGTTTGGGGATTGATACAGGGAGATGGGGAGAGAGTGGGGCAGTGGGATTAGTTTGGGGATTGATACAGGGCTATGGGGAGAGAGTGGGGCAGTGGGATTAGTTTGGGATTGATACAGGGCTATGGGGAGAGAGTGGGGCAGTGGGATTAGTTTGGGATTGATACAGGGCTATGAGGAGAGAGTGGGGCAGTGGGATTAGTTTGGGGATTGATACAGGGCTATGGGGAGAGAGCGGGCAGTGGGATTAGTTTGGGGATTGATACAGGGAGATGGGGAGAGAGTGGGGCAGTGGGATTAGTTTGGGATTGATACAGGGCTATGGGGAGAGAGCGGGGCAGTGGGATTAGTTTGGGGATTGATACAGGGCTATGAGGAGAGAGTGGGGCAGTGGGATTAGTTTGGGATTGATACAGGGCTATGAGGAGAGAGTGGGGCAGTGGGATTAGTTTGGGATTGATACAGGGCTATGGGGAGAGTGAGGCAGTGGGATTAGTTTGGGATTGATACAGGGCTATTGGGAGAGAGTGGGGCAGTGGGATTAGTTTGGGATTGATACAGGGCTATGGGGAGAGAGAGGGACAGTGGGATTAGTTTGGGATTGATACAGGGCTATGGGGAGAGAGTGGGACAGTGGGATTAGTTTGGGATTGATACAGGGCTATGAGGAGAGAGTGGGGCAGTGGGATTAGTTAGGGATTGATACAGGGCTATGAGGAGAGAGTGGGGCAGTGGGATTAGTTTGGGATTGATACAGGGCTATGAGGAGAGAGTGGGGCAGTGGGATTAGTTTGGGATTGATACAGGGCTATGGGGAGAGAGTGGGGCAGTGGGATTAGTTTGGGATTGATACAGGGCTATGGGGAGAGAGTGGGGCAGTGGGATTAGTTTGGGATTGACAGGGCTATGGGGAGAGAGTGGGGCAGTGGGATTAGTTTGGGATTGATACAGGGCTATTGGGAGAGAGTGGGGCAGTGGGATTAGTTTGGGATTGATACAGGGCTATGGGGAGAGAGAGGGACAGTGGGATTAGTTTGGGATTGATACAGGGCTATGGGGAGAGAGTGGGACAGTGGGATTAGTTTGGGATTGATACAGGGCTATGAGGAGAGAGTGGGGCAGTGGGATTAGTTAGGGATTGATACAGGGCTATGAGGAGAGAGTGGGGCAGTGGGATTAGTTTGGGATTGATACAGGGCTATGAGGAGAGAGTGGGGCAGTGGGATTAGTTTGGGATTGATACAGGGCTATGGGGAGAGAGTGGGGCAGTGGGATTAGTTTGGGATTGATACAGGGCTATGGGGAGAGAGTGGGGCAGTGGGATTAGTTTGGGATTGACAGGGCTATGGGGAGAGAGTGGGGCAGTGGGATTAGTTTGGGATTGATACAGGGCTATTGGGAGAGAGTGGGGTAGTGGGATTAGTTTGGGATTGATACAGGGCTATGGGGAGAGAGTGGGGCAGTGGGATTAGTTAGGGATTGATACAGGGCTATGAGGAGAGAGTGGGGCAGTGGGATTAGTTTGGGATTGATACAGGGCTATGGGGAGAGAGTGGGGCAGTGGGATTAGTTTGGGATTGATACAGGGCTATGGGGAGAGAGTGGGGCAGTGGGATTAGTTTGGGATTGACAGGGCTATGGGGAGAGAGTGGGGCAGTGGGATTAGTTTGGGATTGATACAGGGCTATTGGGAGAGAGTGGGGCAGTGGGATTAGTTTGGGATTGATACAGGGCTATGGGGAGAGAGTGGGGCAGTGGGATTAGTTTGGGATTGACACAGGGCTATGGGGAGAGAGTGGGGCAGTGGGATTAGTTTGGGATTGATACAGGGCTATGGGGAGAGAGTGGGGCAGTGGGATTAGTTTGGGATTGACACAGGGCTATGGGGAGAGAGTGGGGCAGTGGGATTAGTTTGGGATTGATACAGGGCTATGGGGAGAGAGTGGGGCAGTGGGATTAGTTTGGGATTGATACAGGGCTATGGGGAGAGAGTGGGGCAGTGGGATTAGTTTGGGATTGACACAGGGCTATGGGGAGAGAGTGGGGCAGTGGGATTAGTTTGGGATTGATACAGGGCTATGGGGAGAGAGTGGGGCAGTGGGATTAGTTTGGGATTGACACAGGGCTATGGGGAGAGAGTGGGGCAGTGGGATTAGTTTGGGATTGATACAGGGCTATGGGGAGAGAGTGGGGCAGTGGGATTAGTTTGGGATTGATACAGGGCTATGAGGAGAGAGTGGGGCAGTGGGATTAGTTTGGGATTGATACAGGGCTATGGGGAGTGAGCGTGGCAGTGGGATTAGTTTGGGATTGATACAGGGCTATGAGGAGAGAGTGGGGCAGTGGGATTAGTTTGGGGATTGATACAGGGCTATGAGGAGAGAGTGGGGCAGTGGGATTAGTTTGGAGATTGATACAGGGCTATGGGGAGAGAGCGTGGCAGTGGGATTAGTTTGGGATTGATACAGGGCTATGGGGAGTGAGCGTGGCAGTGGGATTAGTTTGGGATTGATACAGGGCTATGGGGAGAGAGTGGGGCAGTGGGATTAGTTTGGGATTGATACAGGGCTATGGGGAGAGAGTGGGGCAGTGGGATTAGTTTGGGATTGATACAGGGCTATGGGGAGAGAGTGGGGCAGTGGGATTAGTTTGGGATTGATACAGGGCTATGGGGAGAGAGTGGGGCAGTGGGATTAGTTTGGGATTGATACAGGGCTATGGGGAGAGAGTGGGGCAGTGGGATTAGTTTGGGATTGATACAGGGCTATGGGGAGAGAGTGGGGCAGTGGGATTAGTTTGGGGATTGATACAGGGCTATGGGGAGAGAGTGGGGCAGTGGGATTAGTTTGGGATTGATACAGGGCTATGGGGAGAGAGTGGGGCAGTGGGATTAGTTTGGGATTGATACAGGGCTATGAGGAGAGAGTGGGGCAGTGGGATTAGTTTGGGATTGATACTGGGCTATGAGAATAGAGTGGGGCAGTGGGATTCATTTGGGGATTGATACAGGGCTATGAGGAGAGAGCGGGACAGTGGGATTAGTTTGGGATTGATACAGGGCTATGAGGAGAGAGTGGGGCAGTGGGATTAGTTTGGGATTGATACTGGGCTATGAGAATAGAGTGGGGCAGTGGGATTCATTTGGGGATTGATACAGGGCTATGAGGAGAGAGCGGGGCAGTGGGATTAGTTTGGGATTGATACAGGGCTATGAGGAGAGAGCGGGGCAGTGGGATTAGTTTGGGATTGATACAGGGCTATGGGGAGAGAGTGGGGCAGTGGGATTAGTTTGGGATTGATACAGGGCTATGAGGAGAGAGCGGGGCAGTGGGATTAGTTTGTGATTGATACAGGGCTATGGGGAGAGAGCGGGGCAGTGGGATTAGTTTGGGATTGATACAGGGCTATGAGGAGAGAGCGGGACAGTGGGATTAGTTTGGGATTGATACAGGGCTATGGGGAGAGAGCGGGGCAGTGGGATTAGTTTGGAGATTGATACAGGGCTATGAGGAGAGAGTGGGGCAGTGGGATTAGTTTTGGATTGCGGTAGCACAAAGCTGTCACCAGGAGCAGAATGACTTCCCGAAAAGGAATGGCTTTCATTGGGATTCTCCCATATAACCTGTCTACCACTGGCTGGCACACAAAGGACTGAATGGCCTCGTTTGCACTCCAAATACCTGAGTTTCCAGTAAGGGAGGGCTGACGGGGGTGATTAGATCTGCAGTTTTGAGGCCCTGGGACAGAATGACTTGGATATGGTGACAGTGCGAGGAATCTCAATGCAGGGAGGAGAGAATACAGGATAGAAACTAACAAACTAAATGTCAATAAAATAGAGCTGAAAGGTAACAGAAGAGGAAGAGACTGAAGGAGAAACAGGAATCTTACACTACCTTAATGGGTCTAGCAATATTGGGCTTCTTCCAGCGGAGAACGATGAGTGCGGTTACAGTAACTCCGTAACACAAATAGTTAATGAAGACCACATAATTAATTAGTGTGTAAATATCCGCAATGATCAGCATCAACAGGGAGGTAACACACTGGAGGAGGAAAAGGACAAAAACCGTTGGTGAGGAGCAGAGATGCACCCCTCACAGTAATACTCATATATCCCGCACCCCTCACAGTAATACTCATATATCCCGCACCCCTCACAGTAATACTGATATATCCCGCACCCCTCACAGTAATACTGATATATCCCGCACCCCTCACAGTAATACTCATATATCCCGCACCCCTCACAGTAATACTGATATATCCCGCACCCCTCACAGTAATACTGATATATCCCGCACCCCTCACAGTAATACTCATATATCCCGCACCCCTCACAGTAATACTGATATATCCCGCACCCCTCACAGTAATACTCATATATCCCGCACCCCTCACAGTAATACTGATATATCCCGCACCCCTCACAGTAATACTCATATATCCCGCACTCCTCACAGTAATACTCATATATCCCGCACCCCTCACAGTAATACTGATATATCCCGCACCCCTCACAGTAATACTGATATATCCCGCACCCCTCACAGTAATACTGATATATCCCGCACCCCTCACAGTAATACTCATATATCCCGCACCCCTCACAGTAATACTGATATATCCCGCACCCCTCACAGTAATACTCATATATCCCGCACTCCTCACAGTAATACTCATATATCCCGCACCCCTCACAGTAATACTGATATATCCCGCACTCCTCACAGTAATACTGATATATCCCGCACCCCTCACAGTCATACTGATATATCCCGCACCCCTCACAGTAATACTGATATATCCCGCACTCCTCACAGTAATACTGATATATCCCGCGCCCCTCACAGTAATACTGATATATCCCGCACCCCTCACAGTAATACTCATATATCCCGCACCCCTCACAGTAATACTGATATATCCCGCACCCCTCACAGTAATACTCATATATCCCGCACTCCTCACAGTAATACTGATATATCCCGCACCCCTCACAGTCATACTGATATATCCCGCACCCCTCACAGTAATACTGATATATCCCGCACTCCTCACAGTAATACTGATATATCCCGCGCCCCTCACAGTAATACTGATATATCCCGCACCCCTCACAGTAATACTCATATATCCCGCACCCCTCACAGTAATACTGATATATCCCGCACTCCTCACAGTAATACTCATATATCCCGCACCCCTCACAGTAATACTGATATATCCCGCACTCCTCACAGTAATACTGATATATCCCGCACCCCTCACAGTCATACTGATATATCCCGCACCCCTCACAGTAATACTGATATATCCCGCACCCCTCACAGTAATACTGATATATCCCGCGCCCCTCACAGTAATACTGATATATCCCGCGCCCCTCACAGTAATACTGATATATCCCGCACCCCTCACAGTAATACTGATATATCCCGCACCCCTCACAGTAATACTGATATATCCCGCACCCCTCACAGTAATACTCTGATATATCCCGCACCCCTCACAGTAATACTCTGATATATCCCACACCCCTCACAGTAATACTGATATATCCCGCACCCCTCACAGTAATACTGATATATCCCGCACCCCTCACAGTAATACTCTGATATATCCCGCACCCCTCACAGTAATACTCTGATATATCCCGCACCCCTCACAGTAATGCTCTGATATATCCCGCACCCCTCACAGTAATACTCTGATATATCCCATACCCCTCACTGTAATACTGATATATCCCGCACCCCTCACAGTAATACTGATATATCCCGCACCCCTCACAGTAATACTCTGATATATCCCACACCCCTCACAGTAATACTGATATATCCCTCACAGTAATACTCTGATATATCCCGCACCCCTCACAGTAATACTGATATATCCCTCACAGTAATACTCTGATATATCCCGCATCCCTCACAGTAATACTGATATATCCCTCACAGTAATACTCTGATATATCCCGCACCCCTCACAGTAATACTGATATATCCCTCACAGTAATACTCTGATATATCCCACACCCCTCACAGTAATACTGATATGATTAGATTAGATTAGAGATCCAGCACTGAAACAGGCCCTTCGGCCCACCGAGTCTGTGCTGAACATCAACCACCCATTTATACTAATCCTACACTAATCCCATATTCCTACCAAACATCCCCACCTATCCCTATATTTCCCTACCACCTACCTATACTAGTGACAATTTATAATTGCCAATTTACCTATCAACCTGCAAGTCTATATCCCGCACCCCTCACAGTAATACTGATATATCCCGCACCCCTCACAGTAATACTCTGATATATCCCGCACCCCTCACAGTAATACTCTGATATATCCCGCACCCCTCACAGTAATACTCTGATATATCCCGCACCCCTCACAGTAATACTCTGATATATCCCGCACCCCTCACAGTAATACTGATATATCCCGCACCCCTCACAGTAATACTCTGATATATCCCACACCCCTCACAGTAATACTGATATATCCCTCACAGTAATACTCTGATATATCCCGCACCCCTCACAGTAATACTGATATATCCCTCACAGTAATACTCTGATATATCCCGCACCCCTCACAGTAATACTGATATATCCCTCACAGTAATACTCTGATATATCCCGCACCCCTCACAGTAATACTGATATATCCCTCACAGTAATACTCTGATATATCCCGCACCCCTCACAGTAATACTGATATATCCCTCACTCTAACACTCTGATATATCCCGCACCCCTCACAGTAATACTCTGATATATCCCGCACCCCTCACAGTAATACTGATATATCCCTCACAGTAATACTCTGATATATCCCGCACCCCTCACAGTAATACTCTGATATATCCCGCACCCCTCACAGTAATACTCTGATACATCCCGCACCCCTCACAGTAATACGCTGATATATCCCGCACCCCTCACAGTAATACTCTGATATATCCCGCACCCCTCACAGTAATACTCTGATATATCCCACACCCTTCACAGTAATACTGATATATCCCACACCCCTCACAGTAATACTGATATATCCCTCACAGTAATACTCTGATATATCCCGCACCCCTCACAGTAATACTCTGATATATCCCGCACCCCTCACAGTTATACTGATATCTCCCTCACAGTTATACTGATATCTCCCTCACAGTTATACTGATATCTCCCTCACAGTAATACTCTGATACATCCCGCGCCCCTCACAGTAATACTCTGATACATCCCGCACCCCTCACAGTAATACTCTGATATATCCCGCACCCCTCACAGTAATACTCTGATATATCCCACACCCCTCACAGTAATACTGATATATCCCACACCCCTCACAGTAATACTGATATATCCTTCACAGTAATACTCTGATATATCCCGCACCCCTCACAGTAATACTCTGATATATCCCGCACCCCTCACAGTTATACTGATATCTCCCTCACAGTTATACTGATATCTCCCTCACAGTAATACTCTGATATATCCCGCACCCCTCACAGTTATACTGATATCTCCCTCACAGTTATACTGATATATCCTTCACAGTAATACTCTGATATATCCCGCACCCCTCACAGTAATACTCTGATATATCCCGCACCCCTCACAGTTATACTGATATCTCCCTCACAGTTATACTGATATCTCCCTCACAGTAATACTCTGATATATCCCGCACCCCTCACAGTTATACTGATATCTCCCTCACAGTTATACTGATATCTCCCTCACAGTAATACTCTGATACATCCCGCACCCCTCACAGTAATACTCTGATACATCCCGCACCCCTCACAGTAATACTCTGATATATCCCGCACCCCTCACTGTAACACTGATATACCTCACACTTACCTTCTGGGAGAGGAGCAGACCTGCAGGAAGAACACGGAGCGAGGAACTGATAAATAGAGCCCGAGGATCGCAGCCTAGAGCACTTACCGTCTGGGAGAGGAGTCCAGGCATGCCGGAGTTTGAAAACAAAGTGAGCAGTGACATCACAGGAAAGCTGCAAGGTGTTTGGTTGGTGAGTAACTGCTGTCAGGGGATAACTCTAAATAGCTGGGTTATTCTACTGTTGGTGTGTGTGTGTGTAAATAGCTTAATAATAAGAAACAAGTAAGTAGCTGGTATTTTTCTTTTGAGTAATGTTTATTTTAACTAGTGATCTATATTGTTTTTGGTAGGATTTATCAGTACTAGTAAGGTTCTATTAATAATTCTAAGCTGTTGTAGTATTGGTAAGGTTTTTTTTAGTAGTAGCAAAGGGTCAACTAATAAATAAAGGAATGGCAGGGTTACTTCAACCTCGAGAGTGCACCGTCTGTGCTATGTGGGAGCTCCAGGGTGCTTCCTGTATCCTGGAGAACCATTTGTGTAGGAAGTGTTATCAATTGAAGCAGCTTGAGCGCCGGATTTTGGAACTTGAGCGGCAGCTGGTGACACTACGGTGCATTCATGAGGATGAGAGCTACGTGGATAGTACATTTATAGATGTGGTCTTATCTGAATGCACGTAGCATTTGTAACAAGATAGATGAGCTGACGGCGCAAATAGAAATAAATGAATATGATTTGATAGCTATCACAGAGATGTGGTTGCAGGATGACCAGGACTGGAAACTCAATGTTCAAGGATATTCGATGTTCCGGAAGAATAGGCAGAAAGGAAAAGGAGGTGGGGTAACTTTGTTATTAAAGAAAGGGATCAGTGCAGTTGTGAGTAATGATATAGGTGTAATAGATCGTGATGTAGAATCAGTCTGGGTGGAAATAAGGAATAGCAAGGGAATGAAATCACGGGTGGGAGTGGTCTATAGGCCCCCGAGGAGTTGCCTCTCTGTAGGGCAAAGTATTAATCAGGAAATAATGGAGGCGTGTAAGAAGGCCTCAGTTTTCACGGTGGACGACACTAGTACCATCCCAATAGTAACAGGTAACGCAGAGGTTATAGAAAGGGAGGAATTTGGAACAATCATCATCACTAGGGAAAAAGTACTGAGCAAACTATTGGGATTGAAGGCAGACAAGTCCCCAGGATCTGATGGCCTACATCCTAGGGTCTTAAAGGAAGTGGCAGCAGAGATAGTGGATCCATTGGTTATAATATTCCAAAATTCACTGGATGCGGGAAAGGTTCCAGTGGATTGGAAAAAAGCTATTATTCAAAAAGGGAGGGAGGCAGGAAGTAGGAAACTACAGACAAGTTAGTTTAACATCTGTCGTTGGGAAATTGTTAGAATCCTTTATTAAGGAAGTAATAACAGGACACTTAGAAAGTCAAAATGCAATCCATCAGAGTCGGCATGGTTTCATGAAGGGTAAATCACGTTTGACTAATTTTCTAGAGTTCTTCGAAGCTGTAAGAAACAAAGTGGATAATGGGGATCCTGTAGATGTAGTATATCTGGACTTCCAGAAGGCATTTGATAAGGTGCCGCACAAAAGGTAAGATCACATGGGGTTAGTTGGATAGAGGATTGGCTAACCAACAGAAAACAGAGGGTCGGGATAAATGGGTCTTTTTGGTTGGCAAGATGTAACTAGTGGGGTGCCACAGGGTTCGGTCTTCAGGCCCCAACTATTTACAATCTATATTAATGACTTGGATGCAGGGATAGAAGGTACTATAGCCAAATTTGCAGATGACACTAAAATAGGTGGGATAGTAAGTTGCAATAAAGAAATAAGAAATTTAGAAATGGATATGGATAGGTTAGGTGAATGGGCCAACATCTGGCAGATGGAGTTTAAAGTGGATAAGTGTGAGGTTATCCATTTTGGTCAGAAGAATAGAAAGGCAAATTATTATCTAAGTGGAGAGAAACTTCAGAGTGCTTCAGTGCAGAGGGATCTGGGTGTCCTCGTACATGAATCACAGAAAACTAGTATGCAGGTGCAGCAGGTAATAAGGAAGGCAAATGGAATTTTGGCATTTATTGCTAAAGGAATATAATATAAAAGTAGGGAAGTGTTGCTGCAACTGTCCAAGGCATTAGTGAGACCGCACCTGGAGTATTGCATACAGTTTTGGTCCCCTTACTTGAGGAGGGATAGAACATAGAACAGTACAGTACAGGCCCTTCGGCCCACGATGTTGTGCCGAACCTTTAACCTACTCTAAGATCAAACTAACTACCTACCCTTAATTCTACTATCAGCCATGTACCTATCCAAGAGTCGCTTAAATGCCCCTAATGTATCTGCTTCTACTACCACCGCTGGCAGTGCATTCCACGCACCCACCACCACTCTGTGTAAAGAACCTACCTCTGACATCTCCCCTAAACCTTCCTCCAATCACCTTAAAATTATGCCCCCTGGATGTAGTTGCATTGGAGGCAGTTCAGAGGAGGTTCACTAGATTGATTCCAGGGATGAGGGGTCTGTCTTATGAAGAGAGATTGAGCAGTTTAGGCCTTTACTCTCTAGAGTTTAGAAGAATGAGAGATCTAATTGAGGTATATAAGATGATTAAGGGGATTGACAAAGTAGATATAGAGAGGATGTTTCCTCTTGTGGGACAATCTAGAACGAGAGGTCATAGTTTTAGGATAAGGGGTAGCAGATTTAAAATAGAGATGAGGAAAAATTACTTGTCTCAAAGGGTTGTGAGTCTGTGGAATTCACTACCCCAGAGTGCGGTGGATGCCGGGACATTGAATAAATTTAAGGAGGATATAGACAGATTTTTAATTAGTAATGGGTTGAAGGGTTATGGAGAATGGGCAGGAAAGTGGAGTTGAGGCTGAGATGAGATCAGCCATGATGGTATTGAATGGTGGAGCAGGTTCGAGGGGCTGAATTGCCTACTCCTGCTCCTAGTTCTTATGTTCTTATGTACAATTATCATGGGTGATTTTAATCTGCATTTAGACTGGACAAATCAAATAGACAAGGGTAGCATGGAAGATGAATTTGTCGAGTGCCTCAGGGATTGTTTCTTATAACACTACGTTGCAGAACCTACCAGGGAACAGGCTATTTTAGATTTGGTATTGTGTAATGAGGTAGGATTAATAAGAGATCTCGTAGTTAAGGATCCTCTCCGGGGAAGCGATCATAACATGGCAGAATTTCAAATTCAGTTTGAGGATGAGCAACTCGGGTCTCAAACCAGTGTCTTCAACTTAAACAAGGACAATTACAGAGGTATGAAGAAAGAGTTGTCTAAAGCGGGCTGGGAAAATAGACTACAGGGGAAGTCAGTAGATGAGCAGTGGCAGACTTTTAAGCAGATATTTCATAACACTCAGCAAACATTTATTCCAGTCAGAAGGAAGGACTCAAAGAAAAGATGAACCACCCGTGGATAACACAGGAAGTTAAGGAGAGTATCAAATCAAAAACAAAGGAGTACAATGCGGTGAAAACTAGTGGTAGGCCAGAGAATTGGGAATATTTTAGAAACCAACAGCAGATGACTAAAAAACTAATAAAGAGGGAGAAAATTGATTGTGAGAGTGAATTGGCAAGAAATATAAAAACAAACAGTAAGAGTTTCGACAGGTATATAAAAAGGGAGAGAGTAGCTAAAGTAAGTGTGGGACCCTGAGAGGATGAGACTGGGGAATTAATAACAGGGAAATGGCAGATAATTTAAACGAATATTTTGCATCAGTCTTCACGGTGGAGGACACTATAAACCTCCCAACAATAGATGAGCAAGGTGTAAATGGGAGGGAGGAACTTATAAAAATCTCTATCACGAGGGAAAAGGTGCTGGACAAACTGATGGGACTAAAGGTAGACAAGTCACCAGGACCTGATGGCCTGCATCCAAGGGTTTTAAAAGAAGTGGCTGCAGAGATAGTGGAGGCATTGGTCATAATATACCAAAACTCACCGGATTCCGGTCGGGTACCAGCGGATTGGAAAACCGCTAATGTGACGCCCCTATTCAAGAAAGGAAGGAGACAGAAAGCAGGAAACTACAGACCAGTTAGCTTAACATCTGTCATTGGGAAAATGATAGGGTCCATTATTAAAGAAGAAATAACAGGACATTTAGAAAAACATAATGCAATCAGAGTCAACATGGTTTTATGAAAGAGAAATCATGTTTGACAAATTTGTTAGAGTTCTTTGAGGATATCACAAGCAGAGTTGATAAAGGGGAACCGGCAGAAGTTGTGCATTTGGATTTTCAGAAGACGTTTGATAAGGTGCCACATAAAAGGTTATTGCACAAAATAAGAGCTCAGGGTATTGGGGGTAATGTGTTGGCATGGACTGAGGATTGTCTAACACACAGAAAGCAGAGAGTCGGGATCAATGGGTCTTTTTCAGGTTGGAAAGCTGTAACTAGTGGGATGCCACCAGGATCAGTCCTCGGGCCTCAACTATTTACTATCTATATTAATGACTTAGAGGAGGGAGCAGAGTGTAATATATCCAAATTTGCTGATGATACAAAAATAGGCGGGAAAGCATGTTGTGATGAGGACACAAAGAATCTGCAAAGGGATATAGATAGGTTAAGTGAGTGGGCAAAAACTTGGCAGATGGAGTTTAATGTGGGAAAGTGTGAGGTCATCCACTTTGGTAGGAAGAATAAAAAGGCAGATTATTATTTAGATGGAGAAAGACTACAAAATACTGCCTTTTTATAGAGGGATTTTACAGAGGGATCTGGGTGTTCTTGTACATGAAACACAAAAAGTTAGCATGCAGGTGCAGCAAGTAATTCGGAAGGCAAATGGAATGTTGGCCTTTATTGCTCGGGGGTTAGAGTTTAAAAATAGGGAAGTCTTGTTACAACTGTCCAGGGGGTTGGTGAGGCCACACCTGGAGTACTGCATACAGTTTTGGTCCCCGTATTTAAGGAAGGATAAACTAGCATTGGAGGCAGTTCAGAAAAGGTTCACTAGGCTGATTCCTGGCATGAAGGGACTGTCTTATCAAGAACAACTAAACAGGTTAGGCCTTTATTCATTGGAGTTTAGAAGAATGAGAGGTGATCTTATTGAAGCATATAAGATTCTAAGGGGGCTTGACAGGGTAGATGTTGACAATATGTTTCCACTGGTGGGGGAATCTCAAACTAGGGGACATAGTTACAGAATAAGGGGGCACTCATTTAAAACTGAGATGCGATGGAATTTCACCTGTCAGAGGGTGGTGAATTTCTGGAATTCTCTACCTCAGAGTTGTGGAGGTTAGTTCACTAAATGTATTTAAGGAGGAGGTAGACAGATTTTTGAAATCTCGGGGAGTCAAGGGTTACGCGGAGCAGGCCCGAAAGAGGAGTTGAGGCCTGGGACAGATCAGACATGATCTTATTGAATGGAGGGTCAGGCATAAGGGGCTGAATGGCCTACTCCTGCTCCTATTTCTTAAGTTCTTATGTCACCCCACAGCTTAAGAGTATGCAGGGAGAGAGGGCATGGGTGACCATCAGGCAGTCAAAAAGAATCAGGCAGGTAGTGCAGGAGACCCCTGAGTGCATCTCAGTCTCCAACAGGTATTCAGTTCTGAATACTGAGGAAAGTGATGCTGGGCAGTGCAGCCAGAGCCAAGACCATGGCACCATGGGTGGCTCAGCTGCACAGGGGGGTACAGGGAAGACTGGAAGAGCCATAGTGATAGGTGATTCAATGGTCAGGGGAACAGACAGGCGTTTCTGTGGCTGCAGACGTGAATCCAGAATGGTGTGTTGCCTCCCTGATGCCAGGGTCAAGGATGTCACTGAGCGGCTGCAGAGCATCCTGAAGGGGGAGGGTGAACAGCCAGCAGTCGTGATCCACATCGGAACCAACGACATAAGTAGAAAGAGGCATGTGGTCTTGCAGTCAGAATTTAGGGAGCTAGGTAAGAAATTAGCAAGCAGGACCTCAAAAGTAATAAGCTCCAGATTATTCCCAATGCCACACGCAAGTGAGTATAGAAATAGAAGGAAAAGACAGATGCATGTGTGGCTGGAAAGATGGTGCAGGAGGGAGGACTTCAGATTCCTGGGATATTGGGACCGGCTCTGGGAGTGATGGGACCTGTAACAGGCCAGACGGGTTGCAACTGAACAGAACCGGGAACTGAGTTATTTGCGGGACGTTTTGCGAGTGCTGTTGGGGAGGGTTTAAACTAGTTTGGCAGGGGGATGGGGACCTGAGCTGGGACAAAATCAGAAATGAAAATGGAAGGTGGAAAATTAATGGATGAAATAAAAACAAGAAATGCTGGAAACACTCAGCAGGTCTGGCAGCATCTGTGGAGAGAGAAGCAGAGTTAACGTTTCAGGTCAGTGACCCTTTTTCAGAACTGGCAGATATAAGAAATGTGAAAGGTTTTAAGCAAGTAAAGCAGGGGTGGGGCAAGAGATATCAAAGGAGAAGGTGTAGATAGGACAAGGTCACAGAGAATAACCGACCAGAAGGTCATGGAGCAAAGGCAAACAATATGTTAATGGTGTGTTGAAAGACAAAGCATTAGTACAGATAGGGTGTTAATGGACTGAAAGCTGAACAGCCGCAAGTACATACTTGAAAAAAAACAATGGGTAGACAAACTGAACAAACGAAGATAAAATAAAATAAACACAAAAAAAAGAAAAAAAACTAAAAAAAAACTAAAATGGGGGGCCCGTCATGCTCTGAAATTATGAGCATGACGGGCCCCCCATCTTAATTTTATTTTTAGTTATTTTTTCTTTTTCTTTTTGTTTTTTTTTTGTGTTTATCTTATTTTATCTTAGTTTGTTCAATTTGCCTACCAACTTTTTTTTCAAGTTTGTACTTGCGGCTGTTCAGCTTTCAGTCCATTAACACCCTATCTGTACTAATGCTTTGTCTTTCAACACACCATTAACATATTGTTTGCCTTTGTTCCATGACCTTCTGGTCGGTTATTCTCTGTGACCTTGTCCTATCTACACCTTTTCCTTTGATATCTCTTGCCCCACCCCTGCTTTACTTGCTTAAAACCTTTCACATTTCTTATATCTGCCAGTTCTGAAGAAGGGTCACTGACCTGAAACGTTAACTCTGCTTCTCTCTCCACAGATGCTGCCAGACCTGCTGAGTGTTCCCAGCATTTCTTGTTTTTATTTCAGATTTCCAGCATCCGCAGTATTTTGCTTTTATTTTAAGTTAATGGATGAGTCTGGAAGACAGAGGAATCAAGGGTTAGAAAATAAAGAGAGAGTTTGGCAGTGCTCAAGGGTATCTATTTCAATACAAGTATAGCAAATAAAGCAGATGAGCTGAGGGCACAGATAGACATGTGGCAGTATGATATCATAGTTATTAAGTCTTCGCTCGAGTCGCTTTAAACAGGCATCAGAAGCTGGCTGAGTGGGTCTACCCTGGAGGCACAGTGTGGCTTTCGAGCAGAGAGATCCACCATTGACATGCTGTTCTTCCTTCGCCAGCTGCAGGAGAAATGCCGCCGACAACGGATGTCCCTCTACGTTACTTTCATTGATCTCACCAAAGCCTTTGACCTCGTCAGCAGACGTGGTCTCTTCAGACTACTACCAAAGATCGGATTTCCACCAAAGCTACTAAGTATCGTCACCTCATTCCATGACAATATGAAAGGCACAATTCAGCATAGCGGCACCTCATCAGAGCCCTTTCCTATCCTGAGTGGTGTGATCTTCTTCTCACTGCTGCTCTCACATGCTTTCAAGTCTTTAGAAGAAGGAATTTTTCTCCGCACAAGATCAGATGGCAGGTTATTCAACCTTGCCCGTCTAAGAACGAAGACCAAAGTACAGAAGGTCCTCATCAGGGAACTCCACTTTGCTGACGATGCTGCTTTAACATCTCACACTGAAGAGTGCCTGCAGAGTTTCATCGACAGGTTTGCGGCTGCCTGCAATGAATTTGGCCTAACCATCAGCCTCAAGAAAACGAACATCATGGGACAGGATGTCAGAAATGCTCCATCCATCAATATTGGCGACCACGCTCTGGAAGTGGTTCAAGAGTTCACCTACCTAGGCTCAACTATCACCAGTAACCTGTCTCTCGATGCAGAAATCAACAAGCACATGGGAAAGGCTTCCACTGCTATGTCCAGACTGGCCAAGAGAGTGTGGGAAAATGGCGCACTGACACGGAACACAAAAGTCCGCGTGGATCAAGCCTGTGTCCTCAGTACATTGTTCTACGGCAGCGAGGCCTGGACAACGTATGTCAGCCAAGAGCGACGTCTCAATTCATTCCATCTTCGCTGCCTTCGGAGAATCCTTGACATCAGGTGGCAGGACTATATCTCCAACACAGAAGTCCTCAAGGCGGCCAACATCCCCAGCATATACACCCTACTGAGCCAGCGGCGCCTGAGATGGCTTGGCCATGTGAGCCACATGGAAGATGGCAGGATCCCCAAGGACGCATTGTACAGCGAGCTCGTCACTGGTATCAGACCCACCGGCTGTCCATGTCTCCGCTTTAAAGACGTCTGCAAATATGACATGAAGTCCTGTGACATTGATCACAAGTCGTGGGAGTCAGTTGCCAGTGACCGCCAGAGCTGGCGGACAGCCATAAAGGCGGGGCTAAAGAGTGGCGAGTCGAAGAGACTTAGCAGGCAGGAAAAAAGACAGAAGCGCAAGGGGAGAGCCAACTGTGAAACAGCCCCGACAAACAATTTTATTTGCAGCACCTGTGGAAGAGACTGTCACTCTAGAATTGGCCTTTATAACCATTCCAGGCGCTGCTCCACAAACCACTGACCACCTGCAGGCGCTCACCCATTGTCTCCCGAGACAAGGAGGCCAAAGAAGAAGAAGAACAGAAACGTGGCTTAAGGAGGGACAGGAATGGCAGTTCAATGTTCCTGGTTACAGGGTTTTCAGATGCGATAGGGAGGGGGATAAGAAAGGAGGGGAAGTGGCAATTTTGGTCAAGGAAACTATTACAGCTGTGAGGAGGGATGATATGTTGGAAGATTCATCAAATTAGGCCGTATGGATTGAGCTAAGGAACAAAAAAGGGGCAATCACACTGCTGGGAGTTTACTATAGACCCCCAAACAGTCAGAGGGAGATAGAAGAGCAGATATGTAGGCAAATCTCTGAGAAGTGCAAGAACAATAGGGCAGTAATAGTAGGGGATTTTACTTACCCCAATATTAACTGGGATAGTTTTAGTGTGAAAGGAATTGAGGGAGCAGAATTCTTGTGGTGCATTCAGGAGAACCATTTTGCCCAGTATGTAGCAAGTCCAACCAGAGAGGGTGCAGTTTTAGATTTAGTTTTAGGAAATGAAGTTGGGCAGGTGGAAGGAATGGCAGTGGGAGAGCATTTTGGTAGTAGTGATCATAATTCAGTCAGTTTTAACATAAATGTGGAAAAGGACAGAGATAGAACAGGAATTAGAGTTCTCAATTGGGACAAGGCCAATTTTACTAAACTGAGGAGTGATTTAGCAAAAGTGGACTGGAAACAGCTACTTGAAGGTAACTCAGTGTCAGAACAGTGGGAGGCATTCAAAGGGGAGATTGAAGGGTTCAGGGTAAACATGTTCCCACAAAGAAAAAGGGTGAGGTGGCCAAATCTACAGTCCCGTGGATGTCAAGGAGCCTACAGGGCACGATAAGGCAGAAAAGGAAAGCTGATGTCCGACACAGAGAACTCAATACTACAGAAAGCCGAGAGGAGTATAGAAAGTGGAGGGGTGAAATCAAAAAGGAAATTAGGAAAGCAAAGAGAGGGCATGGAAGAACATTGGCAAGCAAAATCAAGGTGAACCCAAAGATGTTTTATCAATACATTTAAAGTAAGAGGATAACGAAGGAGAGAGTAGGGCCCATAAAAGACCAAAAAGGTAACCTATGTGTAGGAGCGGAAGATATTTGTATGATTCTTAATGAATACTTCGCATTTGTCTTCAAAATAAGAGGCAGATATTGTAGTTAAGGAGGAGGAGTGTGAAGCATTGGATGTGATAAACATAGGGAGAGAGGAAGTATTAATGGGATTAGCATCCTTGAAAGTTGACAAATCACCAGGTTCGGATGAAATGTACCCTAGGCTGTTAAAAGAAGCAAGAGAGGGAAATAGCAGGGGGTTTGACCATCATTTTCCAGTCCTCACCTGGATACAGGTGTTGTGCCAGAGGACTGGAGAACTGCTAATGTTGTACCTCTGTTTAAAAAGGGAGCGAAGGATAGACTGAATAATTACAGACCAGTCAGTCTAACCTCAGTAGTGGGCAAATTATAGGAATCTATTCTGAGAGACTGGAAAAACCGTCACTTAGAAAGGCACAGGTTAATCAAGGATAGTCAGCATGGATTTGTTAAGGGAAGATCTTGTTTGACCAACTTGATGGAATTTTTTGAAGAAGTAACAAGGAAGATAGATGAGGGTAGTGCAGTTGATGTGGTCTACATGGATTTTAGCAAGGCTTTTGACAAGGTCCCACATGGCAGACTGGTTAAAAAAATGGGATCCAGGGAAATGCAGCAAGGTGGATACAAAATTGGCTCAGTGGCAGGGTAATTATTGACGGGTGTTTTAGTGACTGGAGGGCTGTTTTCAGTGCCGTTCCGCAGGGCTCAGTACTGGGCCCCCTGCTTTTTGTGGTGTATATCAACGATTTAGATATAAACGTAGGGGACATGATAGAAAAGTTTGCGGATGACACAAAGATTGACCGTGTGGGAGCGAGGAGGATAGCTGTAGGCTGCAGGAAGATATTGATGGTCTGGTCAGATGGGCAGAAAAGTGGCAAATAGAATTCAACCCAAAGAAGTGTGAGATGATGCATTTGGGGAGGTCAAACAAGGCAATGGAATACATGATTAATGGGAAAATACTGAGAAGTGTAGAGGAAGTGAGGGACCTTGGAGTTAATGTCCACAGATCCCTGAAGGTAGCAGGACAGGTCGATAAGGTGGTTAA
The DNA here is from genome assembly GCF_036365525.1 of Heterodontus francisci. NCBI lineage: Eukaryota > Metazoa > Chordata > Chondrichthyes > Heterodontiformes > Heterodontidae > Heterodontus > Heterodontus francisci. Next base: position 3,401,994 of record NC_090387.1, read on the forward strand.
GAAGGCATATGGAGTCCTTTCCTTTCCTTTATTAGCCGAGGTATAGAATACAAGATCAGGGAGGTTATGCTGGAACTGTATAACTCATTGGTTAGGCCACAACTTGAGTACTGTGTGCAGTTCTGGTCACCTCATTACAGAAAGGATGTAATTGCACTAGAGAGGGTACAGAGGGGATGTACGAGGATGTTGCCAGGACAGGAAAAATGCAGCTATGAGGAAAGATTGGATAGGCTGGGGTTGTTCTCCTTGGAACAGAGAAGGCCGAGGGGAGATCTGATTGAAATGTACAAAATTTTGAGGGGCCTGGATAGAGTGGAGGTGAAGAGTCTACTCACCCTAGCAGAGAGATCAGTGACGAGGGGGCAGAGATTTTAAGTGATTGGTAGAAAAATTAGAAGGGAGATGAGGAAAGACTTTTTCACCCAGAGGCTGGTGATGGTCTGGAACTCACTGCCTGAAATAGTATTTGAGGCAGAGACCCTCAACTCATTCAAAAGGAGACTGGATATGCACCTCAAGTGCCGTAATCTGCAGGGGTACAGACCAAATGCTGGAAGGTATGATTAGAATAGGTGGATCGTTTTTTGGCCGGCACAGACACGATGGGCCAAATGGCCTCTTTCTATGCCTTAAACTTTCTATGATTCAATGAAATACCCCACACCCCTCACTGTAACATTGAGTACTATCCCTCCAACAGTGCGGCACTCCCTCAGTACTGTCCCTCTGACAGGGCAGCGCTCCCTCAGTACTGACCCTCCGACAGTGCAGCGCTCCCTCAGTACTGACCCTCCGACAGTGTGGCGCTCCCTCAGTACTGACCCTCCGACAGTGTGGCGCTCCCTCAGTACTGACCCTCCGACAGTGCAGCGCTCCCTCAGTACTGACCCTCCGACAGTGTGGTGCTCCCTCAGTACTGACCCTCTGACAGTGCAGCACTCCCTCAGTACTGACCCTCTGACAGTGCGGCACTCCCTCAGTACTGACCCTCCGACAGGGAAGCGCTCCTTCAGTAGACCCTCCGACAGGGCGGCACTCCCTCAGTACTGACTCTCTGACAGTGCAGCACTCCCTCAGTACTGACCCTCCGACAGTGCAGCGCTCCCTCAGTACTGACTCTCTGACAGTGCAGCGCTCCCTCAGTACTGACCTTCCGACAGTGCAGCGCTCCCTCAGTACTGACCCTCCGACAGTGCAGCGCTCCCTCAGTACTGACCCTCCGACAGTGCAGCGCTCCCTCAGTACTGACCCTCCGACAATGCAGCGCTCCCTCAGTACTGACCCTCTGACAGTGCGGCACTCCCTCAGTACTGACCCTCCGACAGTGCAGTGCTCCCTCAGTACTGACCCTCCGACAGTGCAGCGCTCCCTCAGTACTGACCCCCCGACAGTGCAGCGCTCCCTCAGTACTGACCCTCCGATAGTGCAGCGCTCCCTCAGTACTGACCCTCCGACAGTGCAGCGCTCCCTCAGTACTGACCCCCCGACAGTGCAGCGCTCCCTCAGTACTGCACTGGAGTGTCGGCCTTGATTAAGAATTTGACTCTCTGGAGTAGAACTGGAACGCAGAACCATTGGTCTCAGTGGGGTGAGTGGCCTCACTGAACCTCGGCTGACACCCAGTTTCTGATCTGCTGGAAGTGACACTGATCATTCCATCTATCAGCCGTTGTCAGTCAGGGTTTGGGAAGAGTGGAGAGGATATGATTTGACAGTAGCTGAGCAGAACTTCAATCTTCCTTACAGAGCACAGAAGCGCCAGGATGGGAGTGCATCGTTTCATGTGGATCATTGCGAACAGACTCGGCAGGTGACCTTCACGAGCTCCTGCATAACAGAGTCTGGAAAGAAAAGACCAAGTGTAAGAAGTAAATAATCAGAGCTAACAAGAGCAAGAATACAGAGAGTAAAGTTCCCTCTACACTGTCCCCATCAAACACTCCCAGGACAGGTACAGCACAGGGGTTAGATACAGAGTAAAGCTCCCTCTACACTGTCCCCATCAAACACTCCCAGGACAGGTACAGCACAGGGGTTAGATACAGAGTAAAGCTCCCTCTACACTGTCCCATCAAACACTCCCAGAACAGGTACAGCACGGGGGTTAGATACAGAGTAAAGCTCCCTCTACACTGTCCCATCAAACACTCCCAGGACAGGTACAGCACGGGGTTAGATACAGAGTAAAGCTCCCTCTACACTGTCCCCATCAAACACTCCCAGGACAGGTACAGCACGGGGGTTAGATACAGAGTAAAGCTCCCTCTACACTGTCCCATCAAACACTCCCAGGACAGGTACAGCACGGGGTTAGATACAGAGTAAAGCTCCCTCTACACTGTCCCCATCAAACACTCCCAGGACAGGTACAGCACGGGGTTAGATACAGAGTAAAGCTCCCTCTACATTGTTCCATTAAACACTCCCAGGACAGGTACAGTACGGGGTTAGATGCAGAGTAAAGCTCCCTCTACATTGTTCCATTAAACACTCCCAGGACAGGTACAGCACGGGGTTAGATACAGAGTAAAGCTCCCTCTACATTGTTCCATTAAACACTCCCAGGATAGGTACAGCACAGGGTAATAAAAAAAGAAAAAAAAATGAGGTTAGATGCAGAATAAAGCTCCATAGAGTCATCGTTATACAGAACAAAAACAGACCCTTTGGCCCACCGTGTCCTTGCCGGATATCATGTCTATCTGTTCTAATGCCATTTTCCAGCACTTGGCGTTTAGCCTTGTATACTATGGCGTTTCAAGTGCTCATCCAGGTACTTCTTAAATGTTGTGAGGGTTTCTGCCTCTACCACCCCTTCAGACAGTGTGTTCCAGAGTCCAACCACCCTCTGGGTGAAAAAAGTTTTCCTCAAATCCTGCCCCTTACCTTAAATCCGAAAAAAAAGGGTTTAGATACAAAAAACGTGCGTTGGCTGCTGCCTAATTGGAGGTGCTGAGTGCATCAATGAGGTGCAGCTGACTGTGGCTGTGTGACTGCTGCAAGGAGAGAGACTGAGTTTGAAAGGAAAGTTTTTCCATCTATCTTTAATCTGAAAGAAGAAAACAGGAGGCTAGAAGAGATGACAGCTCCTGTGAATTTGGCTTTTTCAAGCCCTTTCATTGATTGTTGTGGGGACAGGGAAGGAAGAGACCGGAAGACCTTAGGTGGGGCTGTTTTTTTTTAGATTAGAGATACAGCACTGAAACAGGCCCTTCGGCCCACCGAGCCTGTGCCGAACATCAACCACCCATTTATACTACAGAAGATTAGATTAGAGATACAGCACAGTTTTGTTTGAACAGGGAGCTCAGCTCCTGTGTTTAACAGCATTGGATAGGAGTTCCCTCCCAGGTGAAGAGACTTTCTCTTTACTGTTTCAAACAACACCGGAAACAAAGTGTGCCTGGGCACCTTCCAGCTGTCCCTGGTGAAGACATCCTCTCCCCTCGCCTCACCCCCCCCCCCCCCCCCCCCCCTCTCCCTCCACACCACCAACTGGAAGATCAGCGAAAGGACTGCCTGAAATGAAGGTAAGATGTACAAAAACCTCCTGACCTTCCTCTCCTTCAGTCTCTCTCCCTAGCCATAAACCACCTATTTGTATATTTCTGGGATAATTTGTTATTGTTTATTTTTTCCTTTCTCTCCATTTCTATTTTATTCAATGGTGGGTGTGACTCTTCTACCCATGGCTTCACAGTCCTGTCCGGTAGCGGGGCCCTCCTATGCTGCAGCAGCCGCTCCTGTGGCCCCGTCACCATTTAAAATCTTGACATCAAAGCATGGGGTGAAGAGTTACACCCACCCTAACATGACTATTGAGGCTTGCGTTAAGGCAATGGCCAAGGTTGTCGGCCCCTCGGCCATTGTGGCAGCCCCAAAGATGTACGGGAAGGCTGTGTTCTTCCTGAAGACCGAGCAAGCTGTGTTCCTCACCCTGAGTAAGGGGCTAACAGTGGTGCGTCTTTCCTGCCAGTGGACCCTCTGGGGGCCACTGGCAGTGGATAATGTTGTCGCACGTCCCGCCCTTCATTCCTGATGAGCTCCTCCTCCCCAACCTGCACTAACTGGGGGAGGTGATGTCTGGGATCACTCCAGTCCCACTCGGTCTTCAGGGGAACGGCCTACGACATGTCTACTCCTTCCGCCACCAGCTATTTATGCAGCTGACACGGGAGGAGGTCTTGGAGGGCCACTTCAGTGTGGAGTTCCAGGGGACTGCCTACCGCGTCTTCTGGACCTCGGATGGGGCGCGGTGCCATGTCTGCAAGGGGGTGGGATCATGATGGAGGCGGGACCAGCTGGCGTGGCCGGGACGTCCACCCCACAGTGTGTGGTGGGTGTGTCGGCCGCTGGCGGTGACGACCCGGAGGAGGATGGGGATTCGGTGTGGGGCACGGAGGATGATCTTGATTCCATCGCCAGTGAGGTGGTGGAGTCCCTCATGCCTTCCACCGAGTCTCCTCTCATCCCCACGGCGGAACTCCAGGATTTCCTCGCAGTTTGCAGGGGTTTCCGCAATAAAATTCAGCTGGCCCTCGGCCATTGGTCGAGTCTGGCACTGATCATCCAGTCCGTCCGAGCTGCCCTCGAGAGCGGGGAAGGGCACGGGCATGAAACTGGTTGAGAGGCGCCGTTTTAATGTGTTCCTCAATGGGTTGCTGGGGGAGTGGAGGGCCAGGTGCACTTCCACTCCCTCCTCACAGTGAGGTGTTGGTGACGGGTTTTAAGTACCTTTGACATGAAGATAACCATAGCCAGCCTCAACATCAACGGCAGCAGGGGGTCTCACCGCAGATTTCACAATCTCTCAGTCCTTAGGGAAGGGAGATACGCGGTGAGCTTTCTGCAGGAAACCCACACCGTTCCGGGAGACAAAGCCACCTGGCTCCTGGAGTGGCAGGGTGGGGTCTACTTGAGTCATCTCACCCCTATTTCTAGTGGGGTGGCTATCTTGTTGGTCCGGACTTTTCAGCCGGAGATCTTGGGGGTCAAGGAGCTAGTGCCGGGCTGTAGAGGCTTGCTACCCGACCCAAACCTGACGACGTGTCGGGTCGGGTCGGGCCCATCTTCAGGATATGGCTTTCAGGCTCGGGTCGGGTCGGGCCGGGTCGGGCCGGGTCGGGCCGGGTCGGGTCGGGTCGGGTCGGGTTGGGTCGGGCCCATCTTCAGGATATGGCTTTCAGGCTCGGGTCGGGTCGGGTCGGGTCGGGTCGGGTCGGGTCGGGCCGGACACACACGGTAAGTGCTCTGCTGGTAAGTATTGAAATTTTAAAAACTTACCTAATTTGAGAGTCCGGGATGAAACTGAGTCTGCGCAGTGAGCGAATGATGTCACTGTGATGTCATCACGCATGCGCTGCAGCTTCTTGCAGGTTCGGTGTCAGGAAGGTAAGTAAAGGGATGGTCAGGTCGGGGCAAAATCGGAGGGACTCGGGACCGCTGTGGCTCGGTCGGGTTATTTTTTCCCGACCAGAGCAGGACTCTACCGGGCCGCTTGCTCCACCTTGCCGTTCACCTGGGTAGCGTGCCGCTCCACTTTGTGAACGTGTACGCGCCCAGGCCCGGCGTGTTGCAAGCGCACTTCTTTGAAGACGTGTCCGCTCTCTTGAGCTCCATCGATAGTGGCGAGTGCATCATCCTTGGGTGGGATTTTAACTGTACCCTCAAGGTGGGGGATCGCTCCGGTCCCCAGTGCGGCCAAGCGTCGGTGGAGAAGTTGAGGGGACTGATCAGCTCCCTCAACTTGGTGGACGTCTGGCGGAATCTCCATCCCGACTCCAGCACCTTCACGTGGAGGTTTGGAGGAGGAGGGTCCCGAATTGACCGCCTCTACATTTCGTAGGCGTACGTCTCCCGCGTCTCGGCGGCCTCCATGTGGCTGGTGCCGTGCACGGACCACCGCCTGGTGTGGGCGGAGTTCACTCCGCTCTGAACGCGGACGGGGTCCGCGTACTGGCACTTTAACAACCGGCTGCTGGAGGACGAGCGATTCTGGGCCGACTGGAGAAGGAAGCAGGGGGGCTTCCCCTCCTTGAGGCTATGGTGGGATGTGGGCAAGACTCACATCCACGTCTTCTGTCAGGAGTACGTGATGGGGTCGACCAAGAGGCGGGAAGCCGAGATCAGGCGCCAAGAGAGGGAGGTGCTCGACTTGGAGTCCCGTCTCGGTCATGCCTTCGCGGACCCGGCCCTGTGGTAGGCATATAAAGAGAAGAGGGGCGCGCTGAGGGACCTGCAGCTCATAGGGTCCCGAGGCGCGTACGTGAGGTCGCGGATCCAGATCATGCAAGATTTGGACCGCGCCTCACCCTTCTACCCGCTGGAAAAATGGCGGGGTTTCTGTCAGCAGCTCATTGAGCTGCTGGCCGACGACGGATCCTCCATCACGGATCTGGAGGGAATGGGCCTCCTGGTCCGTACTTATTACAGTGCGTCGTTCTCTCTGGATCCATCCAGCGAGGACTTGCAGAGTTTTGTGGGAGGACCTGTCGAAGGTCAGCCTGGAGGGCGCCAACGCATTCGAGGCTCCACTCACGTTGGAGGAGCTGGCCGTTGCCCTCCACCAGCTCTCGAGGGTAATTCCCTGGGTCTGGACGGGCTGACCGTGGAGTTCCTCAGGGTGTTCTGGGACTTTCTGGGGAACGATTACGCGCGGGTCCTGGGGGAGAGCCTGGCGACCGGGAGATGACTCCGTCGTGGCGCAGTTGGTCATTGTCCTGCTGCCAAAGGGGGGCGATCTCCGCTTGTTCTAAAACTGGCGTCCGGTCTCCCTCCTCCAAATTATAAGATTTTTGCCCGGGCTATGTCTACTTGCCTGGGCTCCATGCTTTTTTTTCCTTTATTCATTCATGGGATGTGGGCATTGCTGGCTATGCCAGCATTTATTGCCCATCCCTAATTGCCCTTGAGAAGGTGGTGGTGAGCTGCCTTCTTGAACCACTGCAGTCCATGTGGGGTAGGTACACCCACAGTGCTGTTAGGAAGGGAGTTCCAGGATTTTGACCCAGCGACAGTGAAGGAACGGCGATATAGTTCCAAGTCAGGATGGTGTGTGACTTGGAGGGGAACTTGCAGGTGGTGGTGTTTCCATGCATCTGCTGCCCTTGTCCTTCTAGTTGGTCCGGTGCCTAGGTCAATGCGGGGTGATCTGTCCGGTTTCATTTCTTTTTGTTGACTTCGTAGCGGTTAGATACAACTGAGTGGCTTGCTAGGCCGTTTCAGAGGGTCTGTAAGAGTCAACCACATTGCTGTGGGTCTGGAGTCACATGTAGGCCAGACCAGGTAAGGACAGCAGATTTCCTAAAGGATATTAGTGAACCAGATGGGTTTTTACAACATTCGACAATGGATTCATGGCCATCATTAGACTAGCTTTTTAATTCCACATTTATTAATTAAATTCAAATCCCACCTTCTGCTGTGGTGGGATTTGAGCCCATGTCCCCAGAGCAATACCCTGGGTCTCTGAGTTACTAGTCCAGTGACAATACCACTACACCACCACCTACCCTCATGATCCACCCCGACCTGTCCTACATGGTCCCAGTCATTCAATCCAGGACAACATCCACCTGGTCCGGGACCTGATCCATCTTTTCCAGAGGACTGGTATGTCGGTCGCCGTTCTCTCCCTCGATCAGGAGAAGGCGTTCGACAGGGTGGATCACGAATACCTTTTCGGGACTCTGCGCGCTTTCAGACTCAGGCCGCATTTCGTGGCCCGGGTCCGACCTTTATACGCCGCCGCAGAGTGCCTAGTCAAAGTTAACCAGTCCTTGACGACGCCCCTTCGCTTTGGGAGAGGAGTGCGTCAGGGATGCCCCATGTCCGGCCAATTGTATACCATCTGCGTGGAGCCCTTCCTGTGCCTGCTTCGCAGGAGGTTGACGGGATTGGCTCTGCACGAGCCGGCCATGCGGGTCGTCCTCTCGGCTTACGCCGACGACGTGCTCCTTGCGGTCACAGATCCCGTTGACTTGCAGAGGATGCGCGACTGCCAGCAGACCTTTTCTGCCGTGTCCTCCGCAAGGATAAAGAATGAGGTGGGTCAGTGGCGGGTGGACTCCCTACCGGAGGAGTTGACGCCTTTTGCGTGGAGTACCACGCACCTCCTCTATCTGGGAGTCCACCTTAGCCCTGCTGAGGAAGCCTGGCCAACCAACTGGCAGGAATTGGAGGCGAAAGTCACCACTCGGCTGGGGCGCTGGACAGGACTGCTCCGAGTGCTTTCCTACAGGGGCCGAGTGCTGGTCATAAACCAACTGGTGGCCTTGATGCTGTGGTACCTGTTGGTCACTTTGGTCCCACCCCCTGCATTCACCATCAAAATCCAGAAGAAGCTCGTCGATTTCTTCTGGGGCAAGAGGAAAGACTGGGTCTCTGCCGCGGTCTTGAGTCTCCCGATCGAGGAGGGCGGCCAGTCGCTGATGTGTGTCTGCACCCAGGCTGCGACTCTCCACCTTCGGACCCTGCAGAGATACCTGTACGTCGAGCGTCCTCCCAGATGGTGTGCGCTGGCGACATATCTTTTCTGCCAGTGTCACTGCCTTCAAGACAACACGCAGCTCCTGGTGGAGTCCGTTAGCCGCGCCTCTCTGAGGGAGTTGCCTGTCTTTTACCGGGATCTATTCTGAGTCTGGAACATGGTCGCCTACAGTCAGAGCGCTCCCCCCGCCCCCCGGCAGAGGACAGCGCCTCGGCTGTCCGGGCGGCCGACTCTGGGGACGGTCCGGCGGGTGGAAGAGTAGCCAAAACCCCTGGGATGCCCCTCACTGCGGGTGGCGAGGGGGCTCAGGAGTGTGGAGTGCTCCCGGCCGAGCTGACTCCCGCTTGGCTGTAAGTGGTCATCAGACCCAGGCCCCGAACCCCTCCTCGGGAGCCAGTCCCGCACAATCCGAGCCACCTCTCGGAAATACAGGGTTTCCTGTACGGGCTGCTCCTGCACACTCTCTACTTCCTCACCCTTGTCAGCCGGCTGGACACACCCTGGCGGTCCGCGTTGCCATCTGGCAACGAGGGGAAACCCCGATGGAGGTCTCTCTACATGGGAGTCCTCCCCCTTTACATCGGGGACCTGGGGTGGAGGGTGTTGCACCGTGCAATAGACTTTTTAAGTAGGTTCACGGACTCCCAGGTCGCCTGTAATTTCTGTGGCTTGGACGAGTCCGTGTTCCTTGTGTATATGGAGTGTGCGAGTTTGAAGCCCCTGTTCGAGTATCCAAAGTTTTGGCTGCACTTCAGTCCCACGCTCCTGATCTTTGGGCAGCCAGTGAGGAGGGGTGTGGGCCGGGAGGAGGTTCTCCCCGTTTGTCTGCTCCTGGGCCTGGCCAAGGTGGCAATTCACAGGTCCAGGCTGCGGGCCGTCGGGGGGTCCGTCCACCCTGATTGCCTGCCCCTCTTCCGCGTATATGTTCGCACCTGGGTGTCCCTGGAGAGGGAGCATGCGGTGTCCGCCGGTAAGCTTGAGGCCTTCTGCGACCGGTGGGCATCGCAGGGACTGGAGTGCATTGTCGACGCCGAGAATGGCATTTTAATTTGAGTTTTTGGTTTATTTATCTGTTTTTAATAAATTTATTTAAAAATGTATATAAAGGGGGCCTGTGGAATAAAGGTCCCCTCGACATAACATACCTAAAGGGGACCTGGGGTATAAAGGCCACCTTATTTTAAAAAAAAAGAAAAAAAGCAGGGTTAGATTTTTAAAAACGGGGTTTGATACAGAGTAAAGCTACCTCTAGAGCCTCCTAAATATAGATGACTGGGGGTGTTTTGAATCCTGGTGACAGAAGCGACTGTTGTTTCCTTGACCAGGGCAAAATTAGAGTTCAAATGCTAGGGGTGAAGGTTCAGAACTCAGAGTGTGACCGATGCCAGGATTCTCCTGTTTAGGGTGGGTTTCGGGGAAATGTTGATCACTGTGTGACCCTGTGGTGAGGATGCCCCAGAGTTCAGTGAGCTCCTGGTTGCATGAGGTTGGAAAATCCATGCTGGAATACAGTGGAGGCAAAATGGCGGATCTAGAAAAGCGAGGACGAGGGAGCCTTAAAGGGGCAGGATGTCAGAGTGTATAGCCATCACAAGGACTTCAGCTGAGGCTCAGGCCTTTGGCAGCTAAAGCTCAAGGCCAGTCTGGAAGTCACTCCCTGGGCCCCTCCTCCTCTGCTGGGGGTTACTCGAGGCTAAATTCCCAGAGAAGTGAAGGTGATGGGAGAGAACTGCGCTGGTGACGTGGGCCCTGCACTCTGCCTTTATTGGCCTACAGGGTAGGGTTGCCAACACAACCTGGATGTAACAGGAGGTTTCATCACCTGACCTCCTGCTTAAAACTGTCTTGCCCTCACTCTCCTGCCATTGGTCCATCCTCAAGGTGCTCCACCTTCCCACAGCCAATTGGAAAGCAGAGAGAGACATTTTACTACCCAATTGGTTTTGTTGAACGCTGCCTGTGTTTTCCCCTCGGGGTGTTTCCCAGCAGTATCCTGAAGACCAAGCTTCAATTCCAGGAGAATCCAGGGCAATCCTGGATGATTGGGAACTCTGTGGGCTGGGTTTTGCTCCTGACCGATGTTGGGTTCCGGGGGGGGAGGGGTGGCGAGAATTGGAGTGGCAGCAGTTGCCACGGAACCCGACGCCAGGGTTTGCGGGGCCCAATCTTCCTGGCAGCTCTGCGGGAACCTCTCCACCGCTCTGCGACAGGACCCTGCTTTCCATATACTCGTCAGATTGCTGGGCAGACGGTGGCGTAATGGTAATGTTGCTGGACTAGTAATCCAGAGCCCAGGCTAATGCTCTGGGGACATGGGTTCAAATCCCACCACAGCAGATGATGACAGTTGAATTCAATTAATAAAAAATCTGGAATTAAAAAGCTAGTCAAATGGTGACCATGAAACCATTGTCGATTGTTGTAAAAACCCATCTGGTTCACTAATGTCCTTTAGGGAAGGAAATCCGCTGTCCTTACCTGGTCTGACCTACATGTGACTCCAGGCTCACAGAAATGTGGTTGACTATCAAATACCCTTTGAAATGGTCTAGCAAGGGCAATTAGGGATGGGCAGTAAATGCTGGCCTAGCCAGCGACGCCCACATCCCGGGAATGAATAAAAAAATGTTACCCGGAGTGATCTTACCTTCAGTTCCCGATCTTCAGTGCGAGGAGCAGCTGTCATGTGCCTTCACTTTCCCATCCAAGGAAAACTGGCACCTCCGAGGTGGGGGAAGGGGTGAACTCTGCAGGATTTGTTTAGGGAAAGGGGGAAGGGGTGAGCTCTGCAGGATTTGTTTAGAGGAAGGGGTGAACTCTGCAGGATTTGTTTAGGGGAAGGGGTGAACTCTGCAGGATTTGTTTAGGGGAGGGGGAAGGGGTGAAATCTGCAGGATTTGATTAGGGAAAGGGGGAAGGGGTGAACTCTGCAGGATTTGATTAGGGGAAGGGGTGAACTCTGCAGGATTTGTTTAGGGAAAGGGGGAAGGGGTGAACTCTGCAGAATTTGTTTCGGGAAAGTGGGGGAAGGGTTGAACTCTGCAGGATTTGTTTAGGGAAAGGGGGGGAAGGGTTGAACTCTGCAGGATTTGTTTAGGGAAAGGGGGAAGGGATGAACTCTGCAGGATTTGTTTAGGGAAAGGGGGAAGGGGTGAACTCTGCAGGATTTGTTTAGGGAAAGGGGGGGAAGGGTTGAACTCTGCAGGATTTGTTTAGGGGAAGGGGTGAACTCTGCAGGATTTGTTTAGGGAAAGGGGGAAGGGGTGAACTCTGCAGGATTTGTTTCGGGAAAGGTGGGGAAGGGTTGAACTCTGCAGGATTTGTTTAGGGAAAGGGGGAAGGGGTGAACTCTGCAGGATTTGTTTCGGGAAAGTGGGGGGAAGGGTTGAACTCTGCAGGATTTGTTTAGGGAAAGTGGGGGGAAGGGTTGAACTCTGCAGGATTTGTTTAGGGAAAGGGGGAAGGGATGAACTCTGCAGGATTTGTTTAGGGAAAGGGGGAAGGGGTGAACTCTGCAGGATTTGTTTAGGGAAAGGGGGGGAAGGGTTGAACTCTGCAGGATTTGTTTAGGGAAAGGGGGAAGGGATGAACTCTGCAGGATTTGTTTAGGGAAAGGGGGAAGGGGTGAACTCTGCAGGATTTGTTTAGGGAAAGGGGGGGAAGGGTTGAACTCTGCAGGATTTGTTTAGGGGAAGGGGTGAACTCTGCAGGATTTGTTTAGGGAAAGGGGGAAGGGGTGAACTCTGCAGGATTTGTTTCGGGAAAGGTGGGGAAGGGTTGAACTCTGCAGGATTTGTTTAGGGAAAGGGGGAAGGGGTGAACTCTGCAGGATTTGTTTCGGGAAAGTGGGGGGAAGGGTTGAACTCTGCAGGATTTGTTTAGGGAAAGTGGGGGGAAGGGTTGAACTCTGCAGGATTTGTTTAGGGAAAGGGGGAAGGGATGAACTCTGCAGGATTTGTTTAGGGAAAGGGGGAAGGGGTGAACTCTGCAGGATTTGTTTAGGGAAAGGGGGGGAAGGGGTGAACTCTGCAGGATTTGTTCAGGGGAGAGGGGGAGAACTCTGCAGGATTTGTTTAGGGAAAGGGGGAAGGGGTGAACTCTGCAGGATTTGTTTTGGGAAAGTGGGGGGAAGGGTTGAACTCTGCAGGATTTGTTTTGGGAAAGTGGGGGGAAGGGTTGAACTCTGCAGGATTTGTTTAGGGAAAGGGGGGGAAGGGTTGAACTCTGCAGGATTTGTTTAGGGAAAGTGGGGGGAAGGGTTGAACTCTGCAGGATTTGTTTAGGGAAAGGGGGAAGGGATGAACTCTGCAGGATTTGTTTAGGGAAAGGGGGAAGGGGTGAACTCTGCAGGATTTGTTTCGGGAAAGTGGGGGGAAGGGTTGAACTCTGCAGGAATTGTTTAGGGAAAGGGGGAAGGGGTGAACTCTGCAGGATTTGTTTAGGGAAAGGGGTGAACTCTGCAGGATTTGTTTAGGGAAAGGGGAAAGGGGTGAACTCTGCAGGATTTGTTTAGGGAAAGGGGAAAGGGGTGAACTCTGCAGGATTTGTTTAGGGGAAGGGGAAAGGGGTGAACTCTGCAGGATTTGTTTAGGGGAAGGGGCGAACTCTGCAGGATTTGTTTCGGGAAAGGGGAAAGGGGTGAACTCTGCAGGATTTGTTTAGGGGAAGGGGTGAACTCTGCAGGATTTGTTTAGGGAAAGGGGAAAGGGGTGAACTCTGCAGGATTTGTTTAGGGGAAGGGGCGAACTCTGCAGGATTTGTTTCGGGAAAGGTGGGGAAGGGTTGAACTCTGCAGGATTTGTTTAGGGAAAGGGGGAAGGGGTGAACTCTGCAGGATTTGTTTAGGGAAAGGGGGAAGGGGTGAGCTCTGCAGGATTTGTTTAGAGGAAGGGGTGAACTCTGCAGGATTTGTTTAGGGGAAGGGGTGAACTCTGCAGGATTTGTTTAGGGGAAGGGGTGAACTCTGCAGGATTTGTTTAGGGGAGGGGGGAAGGGGTGAACTCTGCAGGATTTGTTTAGGGAAAGGGGGGGGAAGGGTTGAACTCTGCAGGATTTGTTTAGGGAAAGTGGGGGGAAGGGTTGAACTCTGCAGGATTTGTTTAGGGAAAGGGGGAAGGGATGAACTCTGCAGGATTTGTTTAGGGAAAGGGGGAAGGGGTGAACTCTGCAGGATTTGTTTAGGGAAAGGGGGGGAAGGGTTGAACTCTGCAGGATTTGTTTAGGGAAAGGGGGAAGGGGTGAACTCTGCAGGATTTGTTTAGGGAAAGGGGGAAGGGGTGAACTCTGCAGGATTTGTTTAGGGAAAGGGGGAAGGGATGAACTCTGCAGGATTTGTTTAGGGAAAGGGGGAAGGGGTGAACTCTGCAGGATTTGTTTCGGGAAAGGTGGGGAAGGGTTGAACTCTGCAGGATTTGTTTAGGGGGAAGGGGCGAACTCTGCAGGATTTGATTAGGGGAAGGGGTGAACTCTGCAGGATTTGTTCAGGGGAGAGGGGGAGAACTCTGCAGGATTTGTTTAGGGAAAGGGGGAAGGGGTGAACTCTGCAGGATTTGTTTCGGGAAAGTGGGGGGAAGGGTTGAACTCTGCAGGATTTGTTTAGGGAAAGGGGGGGAAGGGTTGAACTCTGCAGGATTTGTTTAGGGAAAGTGGGGGGAAGGGTTGAACTCTGCAGGATTTGTTTAGGGAAAGGGGAAAGGGATGAACTCTGCAGGATTTGTTTAGGGAAAGGGGGAAGGGGTGAACTCTGCAGGATTTGTTTAGGGAAAGGGGGAAGGGTTGAACTCTGCAGGATTTGTTTAGGGAAAGGGGGAAGGGGTGAACTCTGCAGGATTTGTTTAGGGGAAGGGGCGAACTCTGCAGGATTTGTTTCGGGAAAGGTGGGGAAGGGTTGAACTCTGCAGGATTTGTTTAGGGAAAGGGGGAAGGGATGAGCTCTGCAGGATTTGTTTAGAGGAAGGGGTGAACTCTGCAGGATTTGTTTAGGGGAAGGGGTGAACTCTGCAGGATTTGTTTAGGGGAGGGGGGAAGGGGTGAACTCTGCAGGATTTGTTTAGGGAAAGGGGGAAGGGGTGAACTCTGCAGGATTTGTTTAGGGAAAGGGGGAAGGGGTGAACTCTGCAGGATTTGTTTAGGGAAAGCGGGGGAAGGGGTGAACTCTGCAGGATTTGTTTAGGGAAAGGGGGAAGGGGTGAACTCTGCAGGATTTGTTTAGGGAAAGGGGGAAGGGGTGAGCTCTGCAGGATTTGTTTAGAGGAAGGGGTGAACTCTGCAGGATTTGTTTAGGGGAAGGGGTGAACTCTGCAGGATTTGTTTAGGGGAGGGGGGAAGGGGTGAACTCTGCAGGATTTGTTTCGGGAAAGGGGGAAGGGGTGAACTCTGCAGGATTTGTTTAGGGAAAGGGGGAAGGGGTGAACTCTGCAGGATTTGTGTAGGGGAAGGGGTGAACTCTGCTGGATTTGTGTAGGGGAAGGGGTGAACTCTGCAGGATTTGTTTAGGGGAGGGGGGAAGGGATGAACTCTGCAGGATTTGTTTAGGGGAGGGGGGAAGGGATGAACTCTGCATTTTGATGAACTATTTTGCAAGGCTTGCAGTTTTTGTGAAAGTGGTGCCAGCATCTGCTCCTGCATCAGGTGACATTGTAAATATGTAAAGTGGCTGTCCGCTGCAGCACCGCGGTTGTGCGGGTCTCATGGTTGAATAGCTGCCATTTTTCATATCCACTGCAGGAATTCCAGTCCTATGTTTGGGGAAGCACTGGGTAGCAGTGGTTTGGCAAGAGTGGGTCCTGCCGGGTGTAGATTCCACCCTGAGTGAAGGAGTCAATTCTCACCTGGATGAAGTGAATAGGTAACCATTGATCCCTCCGAAGGTTGACAGGGCCACAGAGAAAGGCATAATCCATGGCATCGATCCCAGTAACTTCTCACCAAAGGTCTGAGAGAACAGAAAAAAACAAAGACTTGCATTTCTATCGTGCCTTTCACCACCTCAGGATGTCCTATAGCACGTCACAGCCTATGTGTGCACAGCAAGATCCCATAATCAGCAATGTGACAGTGACCAGATGCTCTGTTTTTCGTGATGTTGATTGAGGGAAAAACATTGCCCAGGAGACCAGGGTGAGCTCCCCTGCTCCTCCTCAAATAGTCAGAGTCATATTGGCCCAGAAGGAGGACATTTGGCCAATCGAGTCCATGCCTGTTCTCTGTAGAGCAATCCAGTCAGTCCCACTCTCCCGCTCGATCCCCATATCCCTGCAAGTCTATTTTCCTCAAGTGCCCATCCAATTTCCTTTTGAAATCATTCATCGTCTCCACTTCCACCACCCTCATCGGCAGCGACTTCCAGGTCATCACTCACTGTAAAAAAAAAAGTTCCTCCTCACATCCACCTGCATCTCCTGCCCAAAATCTTAAATCTGTGTCCCCCGGTCCTTGTACTTTTGGCTAATGGGAACAGCCTTTCTTTGTCTATCTTATATAAACCTGTCATAATCTTGTCCACCTCCATCAAATCTCCCCTCAATCTTCTTTTGCTCCAGGGAGAACAATCCCAGCTTTTTATTTTATTTATTTTTTTTAGAGATACAGCACTGAAACAGGCCCTTCGGCCCACCGAGTCTGTGCCGACCATCAACCACCCACAATCCTACACTAATTCCGTATTCCTACCACATCCCCACCTGTCCCTATATTTCCCTACCACCTACCTATACTAGGGGCAATTTATAATGGCCAATTTACCTATCAACCTGCAAGTCTTTGGCATGTGGGAGGAAACCGGAGCACCTGGAGGAAACCCATGCAGACACAGGGAGAACTTGCAAACTCCACACAGGCAGTACCCAGAATTGAACCCGGGTCGCCGGAGCTGTCAGGCTGCGGTGCTAACCACTGTGCCGCTTCTCCAACCCAACCTTGTAACTAAAATCCCTCATCCCTGGAACCATTCTGATAAATCTCCTCTGCACCCTCTCAAGGAACTTCACATCCTTCCTGACGTCTGGTGACCAGAACTGGACACAGTACTCCAGTTGGGATCTAACCAAACCTTTACAAAGGTTCAGCATAACTTCCCTGTTTTTGTACTACCAGGATGGACGGGACCTTAATTAATTGTGTCATTCAAAAGACAGCAGCTTCAACAGTGCAGCACTCCCTCAGCACTGACCCTCAACAGTGCAGCGCTCCCTCAGTACTGACCCTCCGACAGTGCAGCGCTCCCTCAGTACTGACCCTCCGACAGTGCAGCACTCCCTCAGTACTGACCCTCCAACAGTGCAGCACTCCCTCAGTACTGACCCTCTGACAGTGCAGCACTCCCTCAGTACTGACCCTCTGACAGTGCAGCGCTCCCTCAGTACTGACCCTCTGACAGTGCATCACTCCCTCAGTACTGACCCTCTGACAGTGCAGTGCTCCCTCAGTACTGACCCTCTGACAGTGCAGCATTCCCTCAGTACTGACCCTCTGACAGTGCAGCACTCCCTCAGTACTGACCCTCTAACAGTGTGGTGCTCCCTCAGTACTGACCCTCTGACAGTGCAGCACTCCCTCAGTACTGACCCTCTAACAGTGCGGTGCTCCCTCAGTACTGACCCTCTGACAGTGCAGCACTCCCTCAGTACTGACCCTCTAACAGTGCGGTGCTCCCTCAGTACTGACTCTCTAACAGTGCAGCACTCCCTCAGTACTGACCCTCTAACAGTGCGGTGCTCCCTCAGTACTGACTCTCTGACAGTGCAGCACTCCCTCAGTACTGACTCTCTAACAGTGCAGCACTCCCTCAGTACTGACTCTCTGACAGTGCAGCACTCCCTCAGTACTGACTCTCTAACAGTGCAGCACTCCCTCAGTACTGACTCTCTAACAGTGCAGCACTCCCTCAGTACTGACTGTCTAACAGTGTGGTGCTCCCTCCCCTGGGGAAGGTGATTCAGGGTGTGAAGCCCTCACACGGGCTGCTGGAGACAGGAATATTTTTGTGGTGTCCTGACCGAGTACAGATGGGTGAAGTGTCAGTGGGACGCGCTCTGCACTCTTCATCTACTTTGCAGTCATTATAGGATTCAAATTTACATATTATAAGGTAACCATCAGCCTCAAACAGGCAGGTCCTCTCCTCAGGTCCTATCCCGAGTTTGGAATGTCTGCAGTGTGACTGTCAAGGAGCCGGGAAGTGACCCAACACCATTTGCAAGATCCTCCCTTTTGTCAGTCGGGGAGTGGTCGTTCCCTGAACATTAGTCCCTGTCGAGGAACCCCTCATGACCAACTCCTCGACCAGAAGAGATCCTCTTCCTCCCTCCTCTTACACTGAGTGACATTAACCTTCGGCTACATCAGTGGCAGACAAACAGAACAAGAAGCTTCTCTTACAACAGCCACGGCTCCTGAATCCAACAGCTCCTGGGGATTCATGGCTGTGACATAGGCCACATTGGAGAAGACATAAACAAAGGTCACTAGCGGAATGGAGATGAAGATGGCACGAGGAATATTCCTGGAAGAAAGATTTGAAAAATATTTACCATTCTGTAACATCAGGAATGCACAAGGGACTACAGAATGAAAGAAATTGCATTTATTTAGCGCCTGTCACAATCTCAGACGTCCCAAAGTGCTTCACAGCCAATCAAGTACTTTTTGAAGTGTTGTCACTGTTGCAATGCATGGAACACAGCAGTCAATTTGCACACAGCAAGATCCCACAAACAACAGTGCATAAATGACCAGATCATCTGTTTTCATGATGTTTGTTGAGGTACACATATTGACCAGGACACTGGGGAGAACTCCCCTACTTTTCACAATACTGCCATGGGATCTGAGCTTCCACCTGAGAGCGGACAGGGCCTTGGTTTCATATCACACCTGAAACACTAACCTCCGACAGTGCTGTGCTCCCTCAGTACTGACCCTCCGACAGTGAAGCGCTCCCTCAGTACTGACCCTCCGAACTTCGGCAGCCCCTCAGTACTAACCCTCCAATAGTGCGGCGCTCCCTCGGTACTGACCCTCTGACAGTGCAGCACTGCCTCGGTACTGACCCTCCGACAGGGCAGCACTCCCTCAGTACTGACCCTCTGACAGTGCAGCGCTCCCTCAGTACTGACCCTCTGACAGTGCAGCGCTCCCTCAATACTGACCCTCTGACAGTGCAGCACTCCCTCAGTACTGACCCTCTGACAGTGCAGCACTCCCTCGGTACTGACCCTCTGACAGTGCAGCGCTCCCTCAATACTGACCCTCTGACAGTGCAGCACTCCCTCAGTACTGACCGTCCGACAGGGCAGCACTCCCTCAGTACTGACCCTCTGACAGTGCAGCACTCCCTCGGTACTGACCCTCTGACAGTGCAGCACTGCCTCGGTACTGACCCTCCGACAGGGCAGCACTCCCTCAGTACTGACCCTCTGACAGTGCAGCACTCCCTCAGTACTGACCCTCTGACAGTGCAGCGCTCCCTCAGTACTGACCCTCTGACAGTGCAGCACTCCCTCAGTACTGACCCTCTGACAGTGCAGCACTCCCTCAGTACTGACCCTCTGACAGTGCAGCACTCCCTCAGTACTGACCCTCTGACAGTGCAGCACTCCCTCAGTACTGTAAAGGGCTTTGTGCTCTAGTCTCTGCAGTGAAAGCTGAACCCATGACTTACTGATTCAGAATAGGAGCTATGGAAGGTGAATTTCTGCTGGGATATTCCTGCTGACCTGTGCTGTGACAGGAAACCACGAATAAAAAATTAAATTTTCCTTTGTCAGGTATTTTATTTGAGCCCCTCTGACTGATGAGCCTCAACAATTTTCCCTTTGAAGGACGGTCCCTGGTTGGTCATTGTTCTCTCGTGGAACCAGAGACGAGCAGCAATAGTGAACTGGAATCAGCAACTTTCAACTAAATCAACAGAACAGGACAGCACAGAGAAACAGCAGAAAGCTGAGTCTTAACCCAACACTGTTAGCATCAGCCAAAACAGCGATGTCACAGCTCTGCTGACAGTCGTCCCCTGCAGCCAGCACAATTCGCCAACATATTCCACGGAGACTGACACAGATAACCCGGAATTTGGGCTGTTGCTTCAACACTCTTGGACACCTGGTTCATGGTTTATATTAATTTTCTAGAGGTATCATTTAATTTGGGAATTAAAATTTAATACAAGACCAATGAAAACACCTGGTTTGAGAAGCTGGCAAACAAACCTAGGGTGGAAACAAATAAAAGCGTGGTCCATGTTTTTGAAGGAAGGTCATAATGGGAAGTGTAAAGACCCTAAACTATGGGAACCTCTCTAAACTTCTTGATGGACATTTTTAAAAATTCATTCATGGGATGTGGGCGTCGCTGGCCAGGCCAGCATTTATTGCCCATCCCTAATTACCCTTGAGAAGGTGGTGGTGAGCTGCCTTCTTGAACCGCTGCAGTCCATGTGGGGTAGGTACACCCACAGTGCTGTTAGGAAGGGAGTTCCGGGATTTTGACCCAGTGACAGTGAAGGAACGACGATATAGTTCCAAGTCAGGATGGTGTGTGACTTGGAGGGGAACTTGCAGGTGGTGGTGCTCCCATGCATTTGCTGCCCTTGTCCTTCTAGTTGGTAGAGGTCGCGGGTTTGGAAGGTGCTGTCTAAGGAGCTTTGGTGCGTTGCTACAGTGCATCTTGTAGATGGTACACACTGCTGCCACTGTGCGTCGGTGGTGGAGAAAGTGAATGTTTGTAGATGGGGTGCCAATCAAGCGGGCTGCTTTGTCCTGGATGGTGTCGAGCTTCTTGAGTGTTGGAGCTGCACCCATCCAGGCAAGTGGAGAGTATTCCATCACACTCCTGACTTGTGCCTTGTAGATGGTGGACAGGCTTTGGGGAGTCAGGAGGTGAGTTACTCGCCGCAGAATTCCCAGCCTCTGACCTGCTCTTGTAGCCACGGTATTTATGTGGCTACTCCAGTTCTTGGCATCTTGAAATACTTGGCATCAGGTGGCAGGACCGTATCTCCAACACAGAAGTCCTTGAAGCGGCCAACATCCCCAGCTTGTACACACTACTGAGTCAGCGGCGCTTGAGATGGCTTGGCCATGTGAGCCGCATGGAAGATGGCAGGATCCCCAAAGACACATTGTACAGCGAGCTCGCCACTGGTATCAGACCCACCGGCCGTCCATGTCTCCGCTTTAAAGACGTCTGAAAACGCGACATGAAATCGTGTGACATTGATCACAAGTCGTGGGAGTCAGTTGCCAGCGTTCGCCAGAGCTGGCGGGCAGCCATAAAGACAGGGCTAAAATGTGGCGAGTCGAAGAGACTTAGTAGTTGGCAGGAGAAAAGACAGAGGCGCAAGGGGAGAGCCAACTGTGCAACAGCCCCGACAAACAAATTTCTCTGCAGCACCTGTGGAAGAGCCTGTCACTCTAGAATTGGCCTTTATAGCCACTCCAGGCGCTGTTTCACAAACCACTGACCACCTCCAGGCGCGTATCCATTGTCTCTCGAGATAAGGAGGCCCAAAAGAACTCCAGTTCAGTTTCTGGTCAATGGTAGCCCCTAGGATGTTGATAGTGGGGGATTCAGCGATGGTAATGCCATTGAATGTCATGGGGAGATGGTTAGATTCTCTCTTGTTGGAGATGGTCATTGCCTGGCACTTGTGTGGCGCAAATGTTACTTGCCACTTATCAGTCCAAGCCTGGATATTGCCCAGGTCTTGCTGCATTTCTACACGGACTGCTTCAGTATCTGAGGAGTCATGAATGGTGCTGTACATTGGGCAATCATCAGCGAACATCCCCACTTCTGACCTTATGATTGAAGGAAAGTCATTGATGAAGCAGCTGAAGATGGTTGGGCCTAGGACACTACCCTGAGGAACTCCTGCAGTGATGTTCTGGAGCTCAGATGATTGACCTCCAACAACCACAGCCATCTTCCTTTGCGCTCGGTGTGACTCCAGCCAGCGGAGGGATTTCCCCCTGATTCCCATTGACTCCAGTTTTGCTAGGGCTCCTTGATGCCATATTCGGTCAAATGCTGCCTTGATGTCAAGGGCAGTCACTCTCACCTCACCTCTGGAGTTCAGCTCTTTTGTCCATGTTTGAACCAAGGCTGGAATGAGGTCAGGAACTGAGTAGCCCTGGCGGAACCCAAACTGAGCGTCACTGAGCAGGTTATTGCTAAGCAAGTGCTGCTTGATGGCAATGTTGATGACACCTTCCATCACTTTTCTGATGATTGAGAGTAGACTGATGGGGCGGTAATTGGCCGGGTTGGACTTGTCCTGCTTTTTGTGTACAGGACATACCTGGGCAATTTTCCACATTGCAGGGTATCCAGTGTTGTAGCTACACTGGAACAGCTTGGCTAGGGGTGCGGCAAGTTCTGGAGCACAGGTCTTCAGTACTACTGCCGGAATATTGTCAGGGCCCACAGCCTTTGCAGTATCCAGTGCCTTCAGTCGTTTTTTGATGTCACGCGAAGTGAATTGAATTGGCTGAAGTCTGGCATCTGTGATGCTGGGGACTTCAGGAGGAGGCCGAGATGGATCATCAACTCGGCACTTCTGGCTGAAGATTGTTGCAAATGCTTCAGCCTTATCTTTCGCACTGATGTGCTGGGCTCCCCCCATCATTGAGGATGGGGATATTTGTGCAGCCACCTCCTCCAGTTAGTTGTTTAATTGTTCACCACCATTCACGGCTGGATGTGGCAGGACTGCAGAGCTTAGATCTGATCCATTGGTTATGGGATCGCTTAGCTCTGTCTATCGCATGCTGCTTACGCAGTTTGGCACGCAGATAGTCCTGTGTTGTAGCTACACCAGGTTGACACCTCATTTTGAGGTATGCCTGGTGCTGTTCCTGGCATGCCCTCCTGCACTCTTCATTGAACCAGGGTTGGTCTCCTGGCTTGATGGTAATGGTAGAGTGGGGGATATGCCGGGCTATGAGGTTACAGTTTGTGGTTGAGTACAATTCTGCTGCTGCTCATGGCCCACAGCGCCTCATGGATACCCAGTTTTGCATTGCTAGATCTGTTCGAAATCTATCCCATTTAGCACGGTGATAGTGCCACACAGCACAATGGAGTAGATCCTCAATGTGAAGGCGGGACTTCGTCTCCACAAGGACTGTGCGATGGTCACTCCTACCAATACAGTCATGGACAGAACCATCTGCAGCAGGCCGATTGGTGAGGACGAGGTCAAGAATATTTTTCCCTCTTGTTGGTTTCCCCCACCACCTGCCGCAGACCCAGTCTAGCAGCTATGTCCTTTAGGACTCGGTCAGCTCGGTCAGTAGTGGTGCTACTGAGCCACTCTTGGTGATGGACATTGAAGTCCCCCATCCTGTGTACATTCTGTGCTCTTGCCATCCTCAGTGCTTCCTCCAAGTGCTGTTCAACATGGAGGAGTACTGACTCAACAGCTGAGGGAGGGCGGTAGGTGGTAATCAGTAGGAGGTTTCCTTGTCCATGTTTGACCTGATGCCATGAGACTTCATGGGGTCCGGAGTCGATGTTGAGGACTCCCAGGGCAACTCCCTCCCTACTGTATACCCCTGTGCCACCACCTCTGGCAGTGGGACCGGACCATACCCGGGGATGGTGATGGCAGTGTCTGGGACATTGTCTATAAGGTATGATTCCGTGTGTATGACTATGTCAGGCTGTTGCTTGACTAGTCTGTGGGACAGTTCTCCCAACTTTGGCACAAGTCCCCAGATGTTAGTAAGGAGGATTTTGCAGGGTCGACAGGGCTGGGTTTGCCGTTGTCGTTTCCGGTGCCTCAGTCAATGCCGGGTGGTCCGTCCGGTTTCATTCCTTCTCTTAGACTATGTAGCAGTTTGATGCAACTGAGTGGCTTGCTGGGCCATGTCAGAGGGCAGGTAAGAATCAACCACATTGCTGTGGGTCTGGAGTCACATGTAGGCCAGACCAGGTAAGGACAGCAGATTTCCTTCCCTAAAGGACATTAGTGAACCAGATGGGTTTTTACCAATGGTTTCATGGCCATCATTAGACTAGCTTTAAATTCCAGATTAATTGAATTCAAATTCCACCTTCTGCTGGGATTTGAACCCATGTCTCCAGAGCAATACCCTGGGTCTCTGGGTTACTAGTCCAGTGATAATTCCACAATGCCACCGCCTCCCCTGGTGTGAGATGGTGTGTCTGCAGCTACCTCAGTCAGGGATTTAAATTATTCATGATTCCCAGAACAAAGAGAAGATTTAAGGTTGGAAGTAATTAGTTTAAATTGCTATCTGGACATCCCATATGTACCACACTGCTATGGAGATAGATGATGCAGGGGTGTCTGCTGGCTTTTTGATCTGTGTGTTAGCTGATACAGACAGTCAGTTGACTTCAGACAAGTAGTTGGCTTTTGGAAAGCTGTTGACTTTTGGAAGTCTGTTCGACTTAGGAGCAAAGAAGCCATCAGGAACCAGGGGTCTTTCTGTTATGAGTAAGGCCCATGCTCAAGCTGGGAAGTCCAGATTCGGGAGGTGATCACAAACCTCAAAAGACAGCTGAGAAACTAACAAAATTGAATTGGATTCCCCAGAGCTGTGGTACACTTTGGATGAGTCCCAGGAGAAGTGAATAAACTGCCAAGATCTTATAAAGTGTTTCTTTATAAAGATCTTCTTGGGGAACTCTTGGGGCGGAAGTAACAGTCAAACAGGAGTGTTCTGTTAAGATCTAGAGTTTAAAGTATTCGTCTTTATGTTTTGTTATGATTTTAAGTTTCAAGTATGTGTTTCCAAATTGTAGTGTTAAGTAAGTAGTGTTCTGCTTGTTTAACTCTTGTACAGTAAAGTTTTTGTTTAAAACGTGAAGTTTTGTAGCGTAATTCTTTCAGGAATAAGTGGGAATTCAACGTTCTCTTTGTAAAAGTTAATGGGCTCTCAGAGGATCATAACAAGATGCCGGACATGGCTGTACCTGCAAGGATTGACTAATTCTTCTGTCACATAGTTGAGGAAGTTCCAGCCGCTGTAAGAGAAGGAGCCCTGGAGGAAAGCGAGGGCAATGTGGCCAATCCCTGGGCTCGCCTGACTATCAAAAGCATTGCTGGGCTTCAAGGCTTCGTAGTGACCTGTGAAAATAGAGAATACAGAGTTTGGATTGTACACAGTGTCACATACTCCGACACATTCTCGGTAAAAGAAAGAACTTGCATTTCTATAGCGCCTGTCACATCCTCAGGACGTACCAAAGAGCTTCACAGCCAATGAAGTACTTTCGAAGTGTAATCACTGTTGTAATGTAGGAAATGCAGCAGTCAATTTACACACAGCAAGATCCCACAAACAACACTGTGATAATGAACAGATAATCTGTTTGAGTGAGGTTGGTTGAGGGCCGAGGACACTGGGGAGAACTCTCCTGCTCTTCCAAATTTTGTCCGTGGGATCCTTTACATTTGACTGAGAGGACAGATGCAGCCTCGGTTTAAAATCCAGTCTGATAAATGTTGCCTCAACAGTGCGGGGCCCCCTCAGTACTGACCCTCCGACAGTGCAGCCCACCCTCTGTACTGACTCGCCGACAGTGCGGCGCCCCCTCAGTACTGACCCTCCGACAGTGCGGCCCACCCTCAGTACTGACCCTCCGACAGTGTGGCGCCCCCTCAGTACTGACCCTCCAACAGTGCGGCGCACCCTCAGTACTGACCCTCCGACAGTGCGGCGCACCCTCAGTACTGACCCTCCGACAGTGCGGCGCACCCTCAGTACTGACCCTCCGACAGTGCGGCGCACCCTCAGTACTGACCCTCCGACAGTGCGGCGCACCCTCAGTACTGACCCTCCGACAGTGCGGCACCCCCTCAGTACTGACCCTCCGACAGTGCGGCGCTCCCTCAGTACTGACCCTCCGACAGTGTAGCATTCCCTCAGTACTGACCCTCCGACAGTGTGGCATTCCCTCAGTACTGACCCTCCAACACTGCAGCGCTCCCTCAGTACTGACCCTCCGACAGTGCGGCGCACCCTCAGTACTGACCCTCCGACAGTGCGGCGCTCCCTCAGTACTGACCCTCCGACAGTGTAGCATTCCCTCAGTACTGACCCTCCGACAGTGCGGCGCTCCCTCAGTACTGACCCTCCGACAGTGCGGCGCTCCCTCAGTACTGACCCTCCGACAGTGCGGCACCCCCTCAGTACTGACCCTCCGACAGTGCGGCGCTCCCTCAGTACTGACCCTCCGACAGTGTAGCATTCCCTCAGTACTGACCCTCCGACACTGCAGCGCTCCCTCAGTACTGACTCTCCGACACTGCGGCGCACCCTCAGTACTGACCCTCCGACAGTGCGGCACTCCCTCAGTACTGACCCTCCGACAGTGTAGCATTCCCTCAGTACTGACCCTCCGACAGTGCGGCGCTCCCTCAGTACTGACCCTCCGACAGTGTAGCATTCCCTCAGTACTGACCCTCCGACAGTGCGGCGCTCCCCCAGTACTGACCCTCCGACAGTGCGGCACCCCCTCAGTACTGACCCTCCGACAGTGCGGCGCTCCCTCAGTACTGACCCTCCGACAGTGTAGCATTCCCTCAGTACTGACCCTCCGACACTGCAGCGCTCCCTCAGTACTGACTCTCCGACACTGCGGCGCACCCTCAGTACTGACCCTCCGACAGTGCGGCACTCCCTCAGTACTGACCCTCCGACAGTGTAGCATTCCCTCAGTACTGACCCTCCGACAGTGCGGCACTCCCTCAGTACTGACCCTCCTGCAGCACTCCCTCAGTACTGACCCTCCGACAGTGCAGCACTCCCTCAGTACTGACCCTCCAACACTGCGGCGCTGCCTCAGTACTGACTCTCTGACAGTGCAGCACTCCCTCAGTACTGACCCTCCGACAGTGCGGCGCTCCCTCAGTACTGACCCTCCGACAGTGTAGCATTCCCTCAGTACTGACCCTCCGACAGTGTGGCATTCCCTCAGTACTGACCCTCCAACACTGCAGCGCTCCCTCAGTACTGACCCTCCGACAGTGCGGCGCACCCTCAGTACTGACCCTCCGACAGTGCGGCGCTCCCTCAGTACTGACCCTCCGACAGTGTAGCATTCCCTCAGTACTGACCCTCCGACAGTGCGGCGCTCCCTCAGTACTGACCCTCCGACAGTGCGGCGCTCCCTCAGTACTGACCCTCCGACAGTGCGGCACCCCCTCAGTACTGACCCTCCGACAGTGCGGCGCTCCCTCAGTACTGACCCTCCGACAGTGTAGCATTCCCTCAGTACTGACCCTCCGACACTGCAGCGCTCCCTCAGTACTGACTCTCCGACACTGCGGCGCACCCTCAGTACTGACCCTCCGACAGTGCGGCACTCCCTCAGTACTGACCCTCCGACAGTGTAGCATTCCCTCAGTACTGACCCTCCGACAGTGCGGCGCTCCCTCAGTACTGACCCTCCGACAGTGTAGCATTCCCTCAGTACTGACCCTCCGACAGTGCGGCGCTCCCCCAGTACTGACCCTCCGACAGTGCGGCACCCCCTCAGTACTGACCCTCCGACAGTGCGGCGCTCCCTCAGTACTGACCCTCCGACAGTGTAGCATTCCCTCAGTACTGACCCTCCGACACTGCAGCGCTCCCTCAGTACTGACTCTCCGACACTGCGGCGCACCCTCAGTACTGACCCTCCGACAGTGCGGCACTCCCTCAGTACTGACCCTCCGACAGTGTAGCATTCCCTCAGTACTGACCCTCCGACAGTGCGGCACTCCCTCAGTACTGACCCTCCTGCAGCACTCCCTCAGTACTGACCCTCCGACAGTGCAGCACTCCCTCAGTACTGACCCTCCAACACTGCGGCGCTGCCTCAGTACTGACTCTCTGACAGTGCAGCACTCCCTCAGTACTGACCCTCCGACAGTGCAGCACTCCCTCAGTACTGCATTGGCAAGTCAGCCAAATCTGACTTGCTCAAATCTCTGGACTGTGATTTGAATCCATGACATGAGGGGAGAGGCTACCAACTGAGCATACAGAGGGCTGTGAATATTTTTGTTTCAGGTTCTTGACTCCGTTGCAGTGAAGGAACCGTGGTATTGTTTTTGTTTTTATTCTTCCATGGGATGTGGGCATTGCTGGCAAGCCCAGCATTTGTTGCCCATCCCTAATTACCCTTAACTGCCCTCAGAAATGGCCTTGCAAGCTATTCAGTTGCTAAGAGTCAACCACATTGCTGTGGGTCTGGAGTCGCATGTCGGCCAGACCAGGTAAGGACAGCAGATTTCCTTCCCTAAAGGACATTAGTGAACCAGATGGGTTTTTATGACAATTGATCGTTTCAAGGCACCATTATGGAGACGAGCTTTCAAATCCATGTTTTAATTAATTAATTAAATTGAAATTCCACTAGCTGCAGTGATGGGATTTGAACCGTCCCCAGAGCATTAGATTGGGCCTCTGGATTACTAGTCCTCTGATGTTACTACTATGCCACCATCTCCCCTCGTTCCGAGTCAGGATGGTGTGTGACTTGGAGGGGAACTTGCAGGTGGTGGTGTTCCCATGCATCTGCTGCCCTTGTCCTTCTCGTTGGTAGAGGTCACGGGTTTGGAAGGTGCTGTCTAAGAAGCCTTGGTGCATTGCTGCAGTGCATCTTGTAGATGATACACACTGCTGCCACTGTGCGTCGGTGGTGGAGGGAGTGAATGTTTGTGGATGGGATGCCAATCAAGTGGGCTGCTTTGTCCTGGATGGTGTCGAGCTTCTTCAGTGTTGTTGGAGCTGCACCCATCCAGGCAAGTGGAGAGTATTCCATCACACTCCTGACTTGTGCCTTGTAGATGGTGGACAGGCTTTGGGGAGTCTGGCGATGAGTTACTCGCCACAGGATTCCCAGCCTCTGACCTGCTCTTGTAGCCACGGTATTTATGTGGATACTCCAGCTCAGTTTCTGGTCAATGGTAGCCCCTAGGATGTTGATAGTGGGGGATTCAGCGATGGTAATGCTGTTGAATGGCAAGGGGAGATGGTTAGATTCTCTCTTATTAGAGATGGTCATTGCCTGACACTTGTGTGGCGTGAATGTAACTTGCCACTTATCAGTCCAAGCCTGGATGTTGTCCAGGTCTTGCTGCATTTCTACACAGACTGCTTCAGTATTTGAGGAGTTGCGAATGGTGCTGAACATTATGCAATCATCAGTGAACATCCCCACTTCTGACCTTATGATTGAAGGGAAGTCATTGATGAAGCAGCTGAAGATGGTTGGGCCTAGGACACTACGCTGAGGAACTCCTGCAGTGATGTCCTGGAGCTCAGATGATTGACCTCCAACAACCATCTTCCTTTGCGCTAGGTATGACTCCAGCCAGCGGAGGGTTTTCCCCCTGATTCCCATTGACTCCAGTTTTGCGAGGGCTCCTTGATGCCATACTCGGTCAAATGCTGCCTTGATGTCAAGGGCAGTCACTCTTACCTCACAAGTTCAGCTCTTTTGTCCATGTTTGAACCAAGGCTGTAATGAGGTCAGGAGCTGAGTGGCCCTGGCGGAACCCAAACTGAGCACCTCTTGGCATTTCTTCGCGGACAAAGATTTCGGAAAGGTTGTACTCATTGGTCGCAGCCTGTTGGTGGCTAGTCAGGCCTATCCGTGATGGGCAGATTCTTCCACAGCAGGTACAAGTGAAGGTGTAGTCGCTGCTGGGGGCAATTGGATGTATCCTTCTCCTTCTTTTCTCTTTCGTGCCGGTTCTTCGCTCAGTCTTAAAAGTGTCTATAACCCTTCTGATGTAGCATCTCCAGGCATCATGACCTAAGGTCTGTGCTTTCCACTGGTCATGAGCGATGTGGCATACAGAGAGGGACTTCTTCAGGGAGTCCTTAAAACATTTGCATGGGACCCCTCTGTTCCTTTTACCAGTAGTCAGCTCTCCGTACAACAGGATCTCGGGCAGGCGACTGTCGTCCATCCGGGCAATGTGACCCGCCCAGCGTGGTTGGCTTTGCAGGAACTGGTGATGTTGGCTGTTTCCAGGACTTCAATGTTTGTGATGCGGTCCTGCCAGCGGATCGTGAGGATGCTGCGGAGGCAGCGCTGATGGAAGCACTCTAGAAGGTGTAAATGGTATAGGACCCATGACTCGTGCCATGCAGAAGGGTGGTGAGGACTATGGCTTTGTACACTGAGTTTGGTCTGTGCTCTGAGGCTGTGGTTGCTCCACACTCGTTTGTACAGTCTGCCGAATGTATGTTTGCTTTTGAGAACCTATTGTCCACTTCCTTGTCTATGGTGGCATCAAACGAGATGACGCTCCCCAAATAAGTAAATTGCTTGACGGCATTCAGCTTGGTTCCTTCGATGACTATGCTTGGTGGTCTATATTCTTCTTAGGGTGCAGACTGATGCAGGACTTCAGTTTTCTTTAAACTGATTTTTCATCTGAAGAGTTGTACTGCCTCGGAAAAATATATTGTTATACCTTGCTGATCTGACTGACTGTGGGCCAGGAGAGCACAGTCATCGGCAAAAAGAGGTTCACGGATGAGTTTTTCATGAGCGTCACTGAGCAGGTTATTGCTAAGCAAGTGCCGCTTGATGGCACTGTTGATGACACCTTCCATCACTTTACTGATGATTGAGAGTAGGCTGATGGGGTGGTAATTGGCCGGGTTGGACTTGTCCTGCTTTTTGTGTACAGGACATACCTGGGCAATTTTCCACATTGCAGGGTAGATGCCAGTGTTGTAGCTGTACTGGAACAGCTTGGCTAGGGGTGCGGCAAGTTCTGGAGCGCAGGTCTTCAGTACTATTGCCGGAATATTGTCAGGGCCCCATAGCTTTTGCAGTATCCAGTGCCTTCAGTCGTTTCTTTATTTTTTATTATTCGTTTGTGGAATGTGGGTGTCACTGGCTGGGCCAGCATTTATTGCCCTTGAACTGAGTGGCTTGCCAGGCCAAAGAGGGCATTTTAAGAGACAACCACATTGCTGTGGGTCTGGAGTCACATGTAGGCCAGACCAGGTAAGGACAGCAGATTTCTTTCCCTATAGGACATTAGAGAATATCATGTGGAGTGAATCGAATTGGCTGAAGTCTGGCATCGGTGATGCTGGGGACTTCAGGAGGAGGCCGAGATGGATCATCAACTGGGCACTTCTGGCTGAAGATTGTTGCAAATGCTTCAGCCTTATCTTTTGCACTGATGTGATGGGCTCCCTCATCGTACAGGTTGGGGATGTTCGCGGAGCCTCGTCCTCCCGATAGTTGTTTAATTGTCCACCACCACAGAGTCATAGAATTGTTACAGCACAGAAGGAGACCATTCGGCCCATCGTGTCTGCACTGCCTCTCCATTCACAACGGGACTGCAGAGCTTTGATCTGATGCATCGGTTGTGGGAGCACTTCGCTCTGTTTATAATATGCTGTTTCCCCTGTTTAACATGTACAGAGTCCTGTGCTGTAGCTTCGTCAGGTTGGCACCTCAGTCATGGTGAGTGAATTATAATGTATAGGAAGTGTATAGGGGCAGGAGCAGGGTCCAGAGCAGTGACAAATGGAGACTGTTCCTTTTACCAAGTGAGTTGTGTAAAAGCAGTGATTGCTGCCTCCATTGTCACGAATATAACTCAAAATAAACTGGCCAATAATCAATGTTGGATGCATAATTTGATTTAAGCTAGATCCTAATTATGATTCAATTAGAACATTTCATAGTGTGATATATAATCTATATGGTGTTATAGCCTATATTAAAATTTTGTACTGGAAGATAAAACCCAATAACAGTGTTATATCTACAGGAGTGTTACACCTGATAACACAGTTCTGTAATATCTAGCTAGGCATGTCACACACAATAATACTTGTCACACTCATGGAGGGATGAGATGTGATGAAATATGAAATGAACTGGAGGAATTATGAAATTTGTGCCACAGACAAAATGGAGCAGAGGTCAGGTGACCTCTCCTGACTGCCAATAAACAAGTTTGTCTATTGAAGACGAAATCCATTATGCACATCTGAATTAACTTTGGGGAAAACACATTGAAATGGAAAACAGCCCATGCCATGCTAACAACTCTTATCTGCAGGAATGAAGCTAACAAAGACTTTTGCAGACAGACTAACTCCGAAGACAAGGCCAAAATAATAGGTGAGAAATAGCACCTATTTATCAAAATGGACTGCATTCAGATGCCATCATGTAACAATGGTTCCCATATCCTGGAACATTGTATGAATCACCCCAGGGGAGACAGCCCTTAGTCACCTGACCGACACCCCCAACCTGATAAGTTTCTACCTTAAAAGGTATCTCTCTGGAGAGAGAGGGGAAGAACAGTGAGAGAAGGTCTTTTCCAGTCAGAACAGCTGTGAGAAAGTTCTGCTGGGAACATCTTTTAACTCCTGCAGCAGTGAAATTGCAAGGTAAGTTTGGAACTCCTAATCTGCAAAAGTGAACCAGGAATTCCACCATTGACTTTGGATTGAGGCTTATGCACAAGGAGCCTGCGACACGAAATCCTTTTCAAGACAAAAAACATTCAGGCCTGCACCGCTGAAAGATTTCTTCCTAAAAGCTTCTAAATGTTTTTTAAAGCAACAACCTCTTTTACAACAAATAGACTCTAATTGGATGTTATACTCTCTGTCTTTTCTTGTGAGTGTGTGTGTATCTGAGAGTGGGTGAAGTTGCAAATATTTTTCAGTTATTGGGTAAAAATAAATATTTATCTTTCTTTTTTAACATATGAGAAAACCTGTTGTTTGTCTATTTAATTGACCCCTAAAACACTCAGAGACTAAAACACCCTATTTTTAAAACATTATCTCTGGTCAGTTGAGCGGTGAACAGTGGAAGTTACCCATACCACCTTCCATTTGTCCGTAATACACTACATAAAATAAACACCCAGTAATAGGTTATTATATATCATATATGGGAATACTACACTAAATATATTGTTTTATATAATACTATCGTCAATGCTACAGTGTCAGCCTTGGCAGAGTTGGGCAGAAGGTTGTGGATTCATGATACACTCCAGATAAGTAAGCATTGAGTCTAGGCTGACATTCCAGTGCAGTACTGAGGGAGTGTCGGAGGGTCAGTACTGAGGGAGTGCTGCACTGTCGGAGGGTCAGTACTGAGGGAGTGCCGCACTGTCGGAGGGTCAGTACTGAGGGAGTGCCGCACTGTCGGAGGGTCAGTACTGAGGGAGTGCTGCACTGTCGGAGGGTCAGTACTGTGGGAGTGCTGCACTGTCGGAGGGTCAGTACTGAGGGAGTGCTGCACTGTCGGAGGGTCAGTACCGAGGGAGTGCCGCACTGTCGGAGCGCCGCACTGTCAGAGGGTCAGTACTGAGGGAGTGCTGCACTGTCAGAAGTGCCGTCTCCTGGATGAGACATTAAACTGAGGCCCCGTCTGTCCTCTCAGGTGGATGTAAAAGATCCCAGGGTGTTATTTTGAAGAAGAGCAGGGCAGTTCTCCCCAGTGTCCTGACCAATATTTAACCCTCAATCAACATCACACAAACAGAATGTCTGGTCATTATCACATTGCTGTTTGTGGGATCTTGCTGTGTGTACATTACAACAGTGACTACACTTCCAAAATTACTTCATTGGCTGTAAAGTGTGTTTAACAATAATTTCTAAATGCTGAGTCCGTGTGAGATACTGCTTGAAATTGACAAACACTCAACTCTGCAACATTCCTGACCAGACAACGATTGAACACAGACTGTCTTTAATTATACTATATTCACATGTATACAAACACACACACACATAATCGCACAGACAAATGTGCGCACAATCGTACAGACAGGGCTATTACATCCAGTAAACAGCAGTGGGGATAATCTGGTTTTGTGTGACAGTGGAAGATGGTCGAGAGTGAGTTCACATCCCCTTTTACTTCCCTCCTTTTTCATATATCTATTAAATTCAATGGAAATAAAAATGGAGAGAGAATGGAAAAGGAGCTGAGTACTCTCTATCATTAATCGCATGAAGCAAGCTCGACCCCAGTGTGTTACATAGTACACATTGGAATGTTGTATCTATTCCCTTCTCACCTTGAGTTTCCCTCTCTTCCTGTTCTGCTACAATGAGCTCCATTCCCTCCGCCAACAATCTTACTCTGTCTCACAATATTTCTGACCCCAGTTTGGCAACATTTCAATGTTAAAATTCTCATTGTTGTTTTCAAAACCCTCCATGGCCTCGCCCTCCCGATCTCTGGAATCGCCTCCAGTCCTACAACCCTTCGAGATCTCTGCGTTCTTCTGATTCCGGCCTCTTGAGAATTCCTGCTGTTAATCGCTGCACATTGATGGTCATGTCTTCAGCTCCTGGGCCCTGAGCTCTGGAATTCCCTCCCTAATCCTCTCAGCTTCTCCCTCTCTCTCCCCTTCTTCAAGATGCTCTTTAAAACCGACCTCTTTGACCTGCCCTAATATTGCCGCCTGTTCTCGGTGTCAGATATTTGTCTGAAACCACTCCCATGAAGTGCCCTGGGATGTTTCACTAGATTCAAGGTGCTATATAGATGCAAGTTGTTGTTGTAGCTTGGTTGCAGTAAAACCTGCTGTGTGAAGACCGTTATCAACAGGATATCCCAAGCAGGGAATTTTGTGATGTTTTAGAATTATTCTGTGGCTTTTACCTTTGCAGATCTGCACAAACCCCATGACGATGATGAGTCCAAGGGCCAGGAGTTTTCCAGCAGTGAAGAGATCCTGGACTCGGGTAACCCATCGCACACTGAAACAGTTCACCCAGGTCAGCAGCACTGCGGCAACAAGAACCGAGCAAGTCATCAGCAAAAACTGCAATACAATTTTCAAAAATCATTTCTAATCCTACTTCTCTGAGGTACATGAGGGACCCTGTATCTAACCCCGTACTGTACCTGTCCTGGGAGTGTTTGATGGGACAGTGTAGAGGGAGCTTTACTCTGTATCTAACCCCGTACTGTACCTGTCCTGGGGAGTGTTTGATGGGACAGTGTAGAGGGAGCTTTACTCTGTATCTAACCCCGTACTGTACCTGTCCTGGGAGTGTTTGATGGGACAGTGTAGAGGGAGCTTTACTCTGTATCTAACCCCGTACTGTACCTGTCCTGGGAGTGTTTGATGGGGACAGTGTAGAGGGAGCTTTACTCTGTATCTAATCCCCATTTTTTTTTTCTATGTCGAGGGGGCCTTTATTCCTCAGGCCCCCTTTATGTACATATTTACATTTTAAAAATAACTTTATTAAAACCAGATAAATAAACAAAAACTCAAATTAAAATGCCATTCTCGGCGTCGACAATGCACTCCAGTCCCTGCGGTGCCCACCAGTCGCGGAAGGCCTCAAGCGTACCGGCGGACACCGCATGCTCCTTTTCCAGGGACACCCGGGCGCGAACGTAACCGCGGAAGAGGGGCAGGCAATCGGGGAGGACGGACCCCCCGACGGCCCGCAACCTGGACCTGTGAATTGCCACCTTGGCCAGGCCCAGGAGCAGACCGACGAGGAGATCCTCCTCCCGGCCCAAGCCCCTCCACACCGGGTGCCCAAAGATCAGGAGCGTGGGACTGAAGTGCAGCCAGAATTTGAGGAGCAGCCCCTTCAGATACTCAAATAGGGGCTGCAACCTCGCACACTCCGTATAAATGTGGAACATGGACTCGTCCAGGCCGCAGAAAGTACAGGCGGCCTGGGAGTCCGTGAACCTACTTAAAAGCCTATTGCACGGGACTGCTCTGTGCAGCACCCTCCACCCCAGGTCCCCGATGTAAAGGGGGAAGACTCCCGCGTAGAGAGACCTCCATCGGGGTTTCCCCTCGCCGCCAGATGGCAACGCGGAATGTATCTAACCCCGTGCTGTACCTGTCCTGGGAGTGTTTGATGGGACAGTGTAGAGGGAGCTTTACTCTGTATCTAACCCCCGTACTGTACCTGTCCTGGGAGTGTTTGATGGGACAGTGTAGAGGGAGCTTTACTCTGTATCTAACCCCTGTACCTGTCCTGGGAGTGTTTGATGGGGACAGTGTAGAGGGAGCTTTACTCTGTATCTAACCCCTGTACTGTACCTGTCCTGGGAGTGTTTGATGGGACAGTGTAGAGGGAGCTTTACTCTGTATCTAACCCCCGTACTGTACCTGTCCTGGGGAGTGTTTGATGGGACAGTGTAGAGGGAGCTTTACTCTGTATCAACTCCCTGGTTACTCCAATCAGACATTTGTTTTAAGGGATTAGTTAATGGAGCATCAATTGTTTTTCATGGTCATGGTGGATATTGTTTTTCTGCTCTGACTAAGGCCATGTACAAATGAAGCTTCACTTCCTCCCTTTTATATTCCAACCCCTTTAAGATGAAGGACAACATTCCAATAGGCTTTGTGTTTACATTTTATCTCCATCCTCTAGATATTCGTGTACCTGGACACTCAGACATTTAGGGGGATATTTCAGAATACACAGAATAGATACATTCCAACGAGGAAGAAAAATTCCAAGTGAAACACCCGTCATTGGTGGTTAACTAAAAAAGTTAAAGATAGTATCAATCTTAAAGAAAAAGCTATAATCACGCAAAGATGGGAGGCAGGTCAGATGATTGGACAGAATATAAAGAACAGCAAAGAATGACTAAAAGATTGACAAAGAGGGAAAAATTAGAGTACGAGAGAAAGCTAGCTAGAAATATAAAAACAGATAGTGAGAGTTTAGAAACCATAGAGCCATAGAAATGTTATAGCACAGAAGGACATTCAGCCCATCGTGTTTGCACCATTTGAAAAAAACTAGCTGCCTAATCTAATCCCACCTTCCAGCACCTGGTCTGTAGTTTTGCAGATTACAGCACTTCAGGTGCAGGTCCAGGTACCTTTTAAATGAGTTGAGGGTTTCTGCCTTCACCACCCTCTGGGTGAAAAAGTTTTTCCTCATGTCCCCTCTAATCCTTCTACCAATCACAAATCTGTGCCCCCTGGTAATTGACCTCTCCGCTAGGGGAAGCAGGTCCTTCCTGTCTACTCTATCTAGGCCCCTCATAATTTTGTACACCTCTATTAAGTCACCCCTCAGCCTCCTCTGTTCTAAGGAAAACAACCCTTGCCTATCCAATCTTTCCTCATAGCTGCAACTTTCAAGCCCTGGAAACATTCTTGTAAATTTAGTCTGTACTCTCTCCAGAGCAATTATGTCCTTTCTGTAATGTGGTGACCAGAACTGTACACAATACTCCAGCTAAGGCCTAACCAGTGTTTTATACAGTTCCAGCAATACATCCCTGTTTTTGTATTCTATACCTCGGCCAATAAAGGAAAACATTCCATATGCCTTCTTCACCACTTTATCCACCTGTCCTGCCACCTTCAGGGACCTGTGAACATGCACTCTAAGGTCTCTCACTTCCTCTGCCCCTCTCAATATCCTCCCATTTATTATGTATTCCCTCGCTTTATTTGCCCTCCCCAAGTACATTACCTCACACTTCTCTGGATTTAATTCCATTTGCCACTTTTCCACCCACTCAACCAAACCATTGATATCATTCTGGAGTCTACAGCTATCCTCTTCACTATCAACTACACGGCCAATTTTTGTGTCATCAGCAAATTTCCCAATCATACCTCCCATATTTAAGTCCAAATCATTAATATATACCACAAACAGCAAGGGACCCAACAATGAGCCCTGTGGAATGCCACTGGAAATCACTTTTCATTCACAAAAACATCCATCGACTATTACCCTTTGTTTCCTGTCATTGAACCAATTCTGGATCCAACCTGCCTCATTCCCCTGTATCCCATGGGCTTTTACTTTTCTGACCAGTCTACCCTGTGGGACCTTTTATTTTTTATATTTATTTAGAGATACAGCACTAAAACAGGCCCTTCGGCCCACCGAGTCTGTGCCGACCAACAACCACCCATTTATACTAACCCTACAGTAATCCCATATTCCCTACCTACACTAGGGGCAATTTATAATGGCCAATTTACCTATCAACCTGCAAGTCTTTGGCTGTGGGAGGAAACCGGAGCACCCGGCGAAAACCCACGCGGTCACAGGGAGAACTTGCAAACTCCACACAGTCAGTACCCAGAATTGAACCCGGGTCGCTGGAGCTGTGAGGCTGCGGTGCTAACCACTGCGCCGTCTTGTCAAATGCCTTACTAAAATCCATGTAAAAAACATCCACCGCACTACCTTCATCAATCCTCCTTGTTACTTCCTCAAAAAATTCAATTAGATGAATAAGACACAACCTTCCCGTAACAAATCCGTGCTGATTATCCCTGATTAATCCGTGCCTTTCTAAGTGGCGGTTTATCCTGTCTCAGAATTGATTCTAATAATTTACCCACCACCGAGGTCAGACTGACCAGCCTCTAATTATTTGGCCTATCCCTCGCATCCTTTTTAAACAATGGTACAACGTTTACAGACCTCCAATCCTCTGGCACCTCGCCTGTATCCAGTGAGGATTTGGAGTTGATCCTAAGCGCATCTGCTATTTCCTCCCTGGCATCCTTTAACAACCTGGGATGCAATCCATCCGGCTCTGGCGATTTATCCATTTTTAAGTATGTCAGACCCTCTCATACTTCCTCTCTCATTATGCTGATCATATTTAATATTTCACACTCTTCCTCTTTAACTACAATGTCTGCATCAACCCTCTCCCTTATGAAGACAAACTACTAACTAATTTGTATAGATATTTTAAAAAGAAAAGAGTAAGTAAAGTGAGCATTGGTCCTATAGAAAGTGAGTCTGGGGAATTAATAATGGATAATAAAGAGATGACAGATGAATTGAACAGATATTTTGCATTGGTCTTCACTATTGAGGATACAAGTAACGTCCCAGTATTAGCTGTAAGTTAGGAAATGGAAGGGAGGGAGGAACTCCAGAAAATTACAATCACCAGGGAAGTGGTACTGAACAAATTGTTGGAGCTGTGGGCTGACAAGTCCCCAGGTCCTGATGGACTTCATCCTAGGGTGTTAAAAGAAGTGGCTACTGAGATAGTTGATACGTGACTTTTAATTTTCCAAAATTCCCTAGATTCGGGGAAGGTTCCATTAGATTGGAAAACAGTGAATGTAACTCCTTTATTCAAAAAGGGAGGGAGACAGAAAGCAGGAAACTACAGGCCAGTTAGCTTAACATCTGTCTTAGGGAAAATGTTAGAAGCTATTATTAAAGACGTTATAGCAGGGCACTTAGAAAAATTCAAGGCAATCAAGCAGAGTCAACATGGTTTTCTGAAAGGGAAATCATGTTTAACCAATTTATTGGAGTTCTTTGAGGGAGTTACATTTGCTATGGATAAAGGGGAACTGGTGGATGTATTGTACTTAGATTTCCAGAAGGAATTTGATAAGGTGCCACATCAAAGGTTATTGCGGAAAATAAAAGCTCATGGTGTAGGGGTAACATTATTGGCATGAATAGAAGATTGGCTAGCTAACAGGAAACATAGAGTAGGTGTAAATGAGTCATTTTCTGGTTGGCAAGATGTAACGTGTGGTGTGCCACAGGGATCTGTGCTGGGGTCTCAAATTTTACAATTTATATAAATGACTTGGATGAACGGACCGATGGTATGGTTGCTAAATTTGCTGATGACACAAAGATTGGTAGGAAAGTAACTTGTGAAGAGAACATAAGGAGGTTTCAAAGAGATAAGGATAGGCTAAGTGAGTGGGCAAAAATGTGGGAGATGGAGTATAATGTGGGAAAATGCAAAGTTGTCCATTTTGCCAGGAAGAATAAAAAAGACTATCTAAATGGTGAGAGATTGCAGAGCGATCTGGATGTTCCAGTGCATGAATCGCAAAAGGTTGGTATGCAGATTCGGCAATTAATTAGGAAAGCTAATAGAATGTTATCGTTTATCACAGGGGGATTAAATACAAAAGTAGGGAGGTTATGCTTCAGCTATACAGGGCATTGGTGAGACCACATCTGGAGTACTGTGTACAGTACTAGTCTCCTTAATTAAGGAAGGATGTAAACGCGTTGGAAGCAGTTCAGAGAAGGTTTACTAGACTAATACCTGGAATGAGCAGGTTGTCTGATGAGGAAAGATTGGACAGGTTAGGCTTGTATCTGCTGGAATTTAGAAGAGTAAGAGGCGACTTGATTGAAACATAAGATTCTGAGGGGTCTTGACAGGGTGGATGTGGAAAGGATGTTTCCCCTTGTGGGAGAATCTAGAACTAGGGGTCACTGTTTAAAAAATAAAGGGTCACCCATTTAAGACAGAGATGAGGAGAAATTTTTTCTCTCACAGGGTTGTGAGTCTTTGGAATTCTCTTCCTCAAAAGGCGGTAGAAGCAGAGTCTTTAAATATTTTTAACGCAGAGGTAGATAGATTCTTGATAAGCAAGGGGCTGAAAGGTTATTGGGGGTAGGTGGGAATGTGGAGTTGAGGATACAATCAGATCAGCCATGATCTTGTTGAATGGTGGAGCAGGCTCGAGGGGCCGAGTGGCCTACTCCTGCTCCTAATTCGTGTTCGTGTGTTCGTATGTATGTTCTCTTTGCTCTTCCATGTTCCCAGTCTCTCTCCATTAAGAAAATATTCAGATTTGTCTTTCTTGAATCCAAAGCTGTCACACTGAACTTCATCTGTCGCGATTTGATCCACTCATTCAGCCTGCTCGTATCCCTTTGTAACATCTAACTCCCATCTACACAACTTACTGTAACATCATAACTGGGGAAAAGCTGAGGCCCCAGTACAGCTCCTCAGAGAACACCTTTGTTCTCAACTCTCTGCCTCCTATCTCCCTGTTATCTCCAGTTTTGTCAGTTTTCATTTTTACTAACAATCGCTTTTCCAATATTTTCTGGTAGACATCGGAACAAGAGGAGGCCATTCGTCCCCTTCAGCCTGTTCTGCCATTCAGTCAGATCATGGCTGATATGTGACTTAACTCCATATTCCCACCTTTACCCCGTATCCCTCAATACCTTTGCTGAACAAAAATCTATCAATCTCAGCTTTAAAATTAACAATTAATTTTTATGGGATGTGGGCGTCACTGGCCAGGCCAGCATTTATTGCCCTTGAGAAGGTGGTAATGAGCTGCCTTCTTGAACGGCTGCAGTCCATGTGGGGTAGGTTTACCCACAGTGCTGTTAGGAAGGGAGTTCCAGGATTTTGACCCTGTGACAGTGAAGGAACAGCGATATAGTTCCAAGTCAGGATGGTATGTGACTTGGAAGGGAACTTGCAGGTGGTTGTGTTCCCATGCATTTGCTGCCCTTGTCCTTCTAGTTGGTAGAGGTCGCGGGTTTGGAAGGTGCTGTCTAAGGAGCCTTGGTACATTGCTGTAGAGGATCTTGTAGATGGTACACACTGCTGCCACTGTGCGTCGGTGGTGGAGGGAGTGAATGTTTGTAGATGGGGTGCCAATCAAGTGGGCTGCTTTGTCCCGGATGGTGTCGAGCTTCTTGAGTGTTGTTGGAGCTGCACCCATCCAGGCAAGTGGAGAGTATTCCATCACACTCCTGACTTGTGCCTTGTCGATGGTGGACAGGCTTTGGGGAGTCAGGAGGTGAGTTACTCACCACAGGATTCCTAGCCTCTGACCTGCTCTTGTAGCCACGGTATTTATATGGCTACTCCAGTTCAGTTTCTGGTCAATGGTAGCCCCTAGGATGTTGATAGTGGGGGATTCAGAGATGGTAATGCCATTGAATGTCAAGGGGAGATGGTTAGATTCTCTCTTGTTGAAAATCGTCATTGATTGGCACTTGTGTGGTGTGTATGTTATCCAGGTCTTGCTGCATATGGACACGGGCTGCTTTAGTATCTGAGGAGTCATGAATGGTGCTGAACATTGTTCAATCGTCAGCAAACATCCCCACTTCTGACCTTATGATTGAAGGAAGGTCATTGATGAAGCAGCTGAAGATGGTTGGGCCTAGGACACTACCCTGAGGAACTCTGACAGTGATGTCCTGGGACTGAGATGATTGACCTCCAACAACCACAGCCATCTTCCTTTGCGCCAGGTATGACTCCAATCAGCAGAGAGTTTTCCCCTGATTCCCATTGACTCCAGTTTTGCTAGGGCTCCTTGATGCCATACTCGGTCAAATGCTGCCTTGATGTCAAGGGCAGTCACTCTCACCTCACCTCTTGAGTTCAGCTCTTTTGTCCACACAGTCATAGAGTTATACAGCACAGAAACAGGCCCATCGTGTCTGTGCCGGCCATACAGCACCTAACTATTCTAATCCCATTTTCCAGCACTTGGTCCGTAGCCTTGTCTGCTATGACGTTTCAAGTGTTCATCTAAATACTTCTTAAATGCTGGTAGGGTTCCTACCTCTACCACCCTTTCAGGCAGTGTGTTCCAGATTCCAACCACCCTCTGAGTGAAAAACTTTTCCTCAAATCCCCTCTAAACCTCCTGCCCCTTATCCTAAATCTATGCCCCTGGTTATTGACACCTCTGCTAAGGGAAAAAGTTTCTTCCTATCTAACCTATCAATGCCCCCTCATAATTTTGTATACCTCAATCATGTCCCCCCTCAGCCTTCTCTGCTCTAACGAAAACAACCCTAGCCTATCCAGTCTCTCCTCATAGCTGAAATGCTCCAGCCCAGGCAACATCCTGGTGAATCTCCTCTGCACCCTCTCCAGTGCAATCACATCCTTCCTATAGTGTGGTGCCCAGAACTGTACACAGTACTCCAGCTGTGGCCTAACTAGCGTTTTATACAGCTCCATCATAACCTCCCTGCACTTATATTCTATGCCTCGGCTAATAAAGGCAAGTATCCCATATGCCTTCCTAACCACCTTATCTACCTGTGCTGCTGTCTTCAGTGATCTATGGACAAGTACACCAAGGTCCCTCTGACCCTCAGTACTTCCTAGGGTCCTACCATCCATGGTATATTCCCTTGCCTTGTTAGTCCTCCCAAAATGCATCACCTCACACTTCTCAGGATTAAATTCCATTTTCTACAGCTCTGCCCATCTTACCAGCCCATCTATATACTCCTGAAATCTAAGGCTTTCCTCCTCACTATTTACAATACCAGCAATTTTTATGTCATCTGTGAACTTACTGATCATACCTCCTATATTCACGTCTAAATCATTAATGTACACTACAAACAGCATGGATCCCAGCACCGATCCCTGTGGTACACCACTGGTCACAGGCTTCCACTCGCAGAAACAACCCTTGACCATCACCCTCTGCCTCCTGCTACTACCCAATTTTGGATCCAATTTGTCAAATTACCCTGGATCCCATGGGCTCTTACCTTCTTAACCAATCTCCCATGTGGGATCTTATCAAAAGCCTTACTGAAGTCCATATAGACTACATCAACTGCTTTACCCTCATCTGCACATCTAGTCACCTCATCGAGAAATTCAATCAAGTTAGTTAGACATGATCTCCCCGACAAAGCCATGCTGACTATCACTGATTAATCCCTGCCTCTCCAAGTGGAGATTAATCCTGTCCCTCAGAATTTTTTCCAATAGTTTCCCTACCAATGATGTTAGACTCACCGGCCTGTAATTACCTGGTTTATCCCTACTACCCTTCTTGAATAATGGTACCACATTCGCTGTCTCCAGTCCTCTGGTACCTCTCCTGTGACCAGAGAGGATTTGAAAATTTGTGTCAAAGCCCCTGCTAACTCCTCCCTTGCCTCACATAACAGCCTGTGATACATCTCATCTGGGCCTGAGGATTTATCCACTTTTAAGCCCGCTAAAATAGCTAATACATCCTCCTTTTCAATGCTAATATGTTCAAGTATATCACAATCCCCCTCCCTGATCTCTACACCTACATTGTCCTTCTACATAGTGAACACAGATGAAAAGTAATCATTTAAAACCTCACCTATGTCCTCCGGCTCCACACACACATTGCTACGTTGGTCCCTAATGGGCCCTACTCTTTCCCTGGTTATCCTCTTACCCTTAATATACTTATAAAACGCCTTGGGATTTTCCTTTATTTGCCTGCCAGTGTGTTTTCATGTCCCCTCTTCGCTCTCCTAATTACTTTTTTTAAGTGTCACCCTACACTTTCTATACTCCTCTAGTGCCTCCGCTGTTTTCAGCGCTTGGGATCTGCCACAAGCCTCCTTTTTTTTCCTGATCCAATCCTCTATATCCTTGACATCCAGGGTTCCATGGGCCTGTTAGTCCTACCCTTCACCTTAACAGGTACATGTTGGCTCTGAACTCTCACTATTTCCTCTTTGAATGACTCCCACTGGCCTGATGTAGACTTTCCTACAAGTAGCTGCTCCCAGTCCACTTTGGCCAGATCCTGTTTTATCATATTGAAATCGGCCTTCTCCCAATTCAGTACCTTTATTTCCAGTCCCTCTATGTTCTTTTCCATAACTACCTTAAATCTTGCAGTGTTATGGTCACTGTCCCCGAAATGCTCCCCCACCATCACTTCTACCACTTGTCCGGCTTCATTCCCTAGGATTAGGTCCAGTACTGCCCCTTCTCTTGTAGGACCTTCTACGTACTGGCTCAAAAAGCTCTCCTGTATGCATTTTAAGAATTCCACCCCCTTTAAGCCTTTTGCACTGAGACTATCCCAGTTAATATTGGGGAAGTTGAAATCCCCTACTATTATTACCCTATTATTTTCACAACACTCTGAGATTTGCCTACATATCTGTTCCTCTATCTCTCCCTGACTGTTTGGAGGCCTGTAGTACACTCCCAGCCAAGTGATTGCCCCCTTTTTGTTTTTAAGTGCTACTCAAATGGCCTCATTTGAGGA
Organism: Heterodontus francisci; assembly: GCF_036365525.1. NCBI lineage: Eukaryota > Metazoa > Chordata > Chondrichthyes > Heterodontiformes > Heterodontidae > Heterodontus > Heterodontus francisci. Next base: position 3,446,249 of record NC_090387.1, read on the forward strand.
ACCTTCTAAGATATCATCCCTCCTTATTGCAGTAATTGACTCCTTGATTACCAGTGCAATGCCACCTCCTCTTTTACCCCCTCCCCTGTCTTGCCTGAAGTTTCTATATCCTGGAATATTGAGTTGCCAGTCCTGACCCTCCTTCAACCATATCTCTGTGATAGCAATAATATCATATTCCCATGTGCTAATCCACGCCCTCAATTCATCTGCCTTTCTAGTAAGACTCCTTGCATTAAAATAGATGCAATCCAACCTTGCATTTTTCCCTTGTGCCTTACCAGGTCGATATTTGCTCTGCCTTCCAGACTGACTCACCTTCTGTTCTATATTACCCCCGACTGTACCGCCACTCTGTATCCCATCCCCCTGACAAATTAGTTTAAACCCCCTTCAACAGAACTAGCAAACCTCCCAGCAAGGATGTTAGTCCCGTTCCGGTTCAGGTGCAACCCGTCCAACTTGTACAGGTCCCACCTTTGCCAGAAACAGACCCAGTGATCCAGGAAACTAAAGCCCTCCCTCCTGCACCATCTCCTCAGCCACGTATTCATCTGCTCTATCCTCCTATTCCTATACTCACTAGCATGTGGCACCGGGAGTAATCCAGAGATTACAACCTTAGAGGTCCTGCTTTTTAATCTTGTACCTAGCTCCCTAAATTCTTGTTGCAGGACCTCATCCATGTTTGGACCAAGGCTGTAATGAGGTCAGGAGCTGAGTGGCCCTGGCGGAACCCAAACTGAGCGTCACTGAGCAGGTTATTGCTGAGCAAGTGTCACTTGATGGCACTGTTGATGACACTTTCCATCACTTTACTGATGATTGAGAGTAGACTGATGGGGCGGTAATTGGCTGGGTTGGACTTGTCCTGCTTTTTGTGGACAGGACATACCAGTAAATGCCAGAGTTGCAGCTGTTTTATGTTTCGGAATGTCAACAACTCGCATCCAGCTCAAGGATTCTGTGTCGGAGAGACATCGACTGTGGGTGTGTCTGCTCGGAACAAGAGAACTCCGACACACAGCAGTCCTGACACACAACCTGCTGTGCCATAAGCATTGGACTAATAGTTTAAAAAGTTACTGCCTTAAGGTTACGTGAGCCACTACAAGTAGTGGAGACAAAAAGCAGCACCACCTCCTCTACCTGCACTGGAATTCCCACTTGTACCAAAATATATCGTCAACATCCTGAGCCTAGTTTTACCAATGCCCTGCTCATCCCGGTCACTCTCTCTGCCCCCCGACGCTCTCTCTGCCCCCCGACGCTCTCTCTGCCCCCGGACGCTCTCTCTGCCCCCGGACGCTCTCACTGCCCCCGGACGCTCTCTCTGCCCCCCGACGCTCTCTCTGCCCCCGGACGCTCTCTCTGCCCCCGGACGCTCTCTCTGCCCCCGGACGGTCTCACTGCCCCCGGACGCTCTCTCTGCCCCCCGACGCTCTCTCTGCCCCCGGACGCTCTCTCTGCCCCCCGACGCTCTCTCTGCCCCCCGACGCTCTCTCTGCCCCCGGACGCTCTCTCTGCCCCCCGACGCTCTCTCTGCCCCCCGACGCTCTCTCTGCCCCCCGACGCTCTCTCTGCCCCCGGACGCTCTCTCTGCCCCCGGACGCTCTCACTGCCCCCGGACGCTCTCTCTGCCCCCCGACGCTCTCTCTGCCCCCGGACGCTCTCTCTGCCCCCGGACGCTCTCTCTGCCCCCGGACGCTCTCTCTGCCCCCCGACGCTCTCTCTGCCCCCCGACGCTCTCTCTGCCCCCCGACGCTCTCTCTGCCCCCCGACGCTCTCTCTGCCCCCCGACGCTCTCTCTGCCCCCCGACGCTCTCTCTGCCCCCCGACGCTCTCTCTGCCCCCGGACGCTCTCTCTGCCCCCGGACGCTCTCACTGCCCCCGGACGCTCTCACTGCCCCCGGACGCTCTCACTGCCCCCGGACGCTCTCACTGCCCCCGGACGCTCTCCCTGCCCCCGGACGCTCTCCCTGCCCCCGGACGCTCTCCCTGCCCCCGGACGCTCTCCCTGCCCCCGGACGCTCTCCCTGCCCCCGGACGCTCTCCCTGCCCCCGGACACTGTCACTGCCCCCGGACACTGTCACTGCCCCCGGACACTGTCACTGCCCCCGGACACTCTCTCTGCCCCCGGACACTCTCTCTGCCCCCGGACACTCTGTCTCCGGATTCTGTCTCTGCCCTCGATCACTCTCTCTCCCTCGATCACTCTCTCTCTCTCTCTCGGTCACTCTCTCCACCTTGGTCACTTTCTCCCTGGTCACTCTCTCCATGGTCACTCCTCCACAGTCACTCTCTCGCCCCTGATCCCCCTCTCCCCTGGTCACGTTCTCTCCTGTAAGCTCAGTTTGGGTGTCCTGACTGCCTGCTCAAAGGAGCAGCTTAGTTTTGGTCCAGTGGGATTGAAGGGTGTAATTTTGGGCCCAGTGGGATTGGAGGGGTTAATTTGGGCCCAGTGGGATTGGAGGGGTTAATTTGGGCCCAGTGGGATTGAAGGGTGTAATTTTGGGCCCAGTGGGATTGGAGGGGTTAATTTGGGCCCAGTGGGATTGGAGGGGTTAATTTGGGCCCACTGGGATTGGAGGGGTTAATTTGGGCCCACTGGGATTGGAGGGGTTAATTTGGGCCCACTGGGATTGGAGGGGTTAATTTGGGCCCACTGGGATTGGAGGGGTTAATTTGGGCCCAGTGGTATTGGAGGGGTTAATTTGGGCCCAGTGGAGTTGGAGGGTTTAATTTGGGCCCAGTGGGGTTGGAGGGGTTAATTTGGGCCCAGTGGGGTTGGAGGGGTTAATTTGGGCCCAGTGGGATTGGAAGGGTTAATTTGGGCCCAGTGGGATTGGAGGGGTTAATTTGAACCCAGTGGGATTGGAGGGGTTAATTTGAACCCAGTGGGATTGGAGGGGTTCATTTGGGCCGAGTGGGATTGGAGGGTTTAATTTGGGCCCAGTGGAATTGGAGGGGTCAATTTGGACCCAGTGGGATTGGAGGGGTCAATTTGGACCCAGTGGGATTGGAGGGGTCAATTTGGACCCAGTGGGATTGGAGGGGTCAATTTGGACCCAGTGGGATTGGAGGGGTCAATTTGGACCCAGTGGGATTGGAGGGGTCAATTTGGGCCCAGTGGGATTGGAGGGTTTAATTTGGGCCCAGTGGGATTGGAGGGGTCAATTTGGGCCCAGTGGGATTGGAGGGTTTAATTTGGGCCCAGTGGGATTGGAGGGGTCAATTTGGGCCCAGTGGGATTGGAGGGTTTAATTTGGGCCCAGTGGGATTGGAGGGGTCAATTTGGACCCAGTGGGATTGGAGGGGTCAATTTGGGCCCAGTGGGATTGGAGGGTTTAATTTGGGCCCAGTGGGATTGGAGGGTTTAATTTGGACCCAGTGGGATTGGAGGGTTTAATTTGGGCCCAGTGGGATTGGAGGGTTTAATTTGGGCCCAGTGGGATTGGAGGGTTTAATTTGGGCCCAGTGGGATTGGAGGGTTTAATTTGGACCCAGTGGGATTGGAGGGTTTAATTTGGGCCCAGTGGGATTGGAGGGTTTAATTTGGGCCCAGTGGGATTGGCGGGGTTAATTTGGACCCAGTGGGATTGGAGGGGTTAATTTGGGCCCAGTGGGATTGGAGGGTTTAATTTGGACCCAGTGGGATTGGCGGGGTTAATTTGGACCCAGTGGGATTGGTGGGTTTAATTTGGGCCCAGTGGGGTTGGAAGGGTTAATTTGAACCCAGTGGGATTGGAAGGGTTAATTTGAACCCAGTGGGATTGGAGGGGTTAATTTGGGCCGAGTGGGATTGGAGGGGTTAATTTGGGCCCAGTGGGGTTGGAGGGGTTAATTTGGGCCCAGTGGGATTGGAAGGGTTAATTTGGGCCGAGTGGGATTGGAGGGGTTAATTTGGGCCGAGTGGGATTGGAGGGGACAATTTGGGCCGAGTGGGATTGGAGGGGACAATTTGGGCCGAGTGGGATTGGAGGGGTTAATTTGAACCCAGTGGGATTGGAGGGGTTAATTTGGGCCGAGTGGGATTGGAGGGGTTAATTTGGGCCGAGTGGGATTGGTGGGGTTCATTTGGGCCCAGTGGGGTTGGAGGGGTTAATTTGGGCCGAGTGGGATTGGTGGGGTTCATTTGGGCCCAGTGGGGTTGGAGGGGTTAATTTGGGCCCAGTGGGATTGGAAGGGTTAATTTGAACCCAGTGGGATTGGAGGGGTTAATTTGGGCCGAGTGGGATTGGAGGGGTTAATTTGGGCCGAGTGGGATTGGAGGGGACAATTTGGGCCGAGTGGGATTGGAGGGGTTAATTTGAACCCAGTGGGATTGGAGGGGTTAATTTGGGCCGAGTGGGATTGGTGGGGTTCATTTGGGCCCAGTGGGGTTGGAGGGGTTAATTTGGGCCCAGTGGGATTGGAAGGGTTAATTTGAACCCAGTGGGATTGGAGGGGTTAATTTGGGCCGAGTGGGATTGGAGGGGTTAATTTGGGCCGAGTGGGATTGGAGGGGTTAATTTGGGCTGAGTGGGATTGGAGGGGTTAATTTGGGCCGAGTGGGATTGGAGGGGTTAATTTGGGCCGAGTGGGATTGGAGGGGTTAATTTGGGCCGAGTGGGATTGGAGGGGTTAATTTGGGCTGAGTGGGATTGGAGGGGTTAATTTGGGCCGAGTGGGATTGGAGGGGTTAATTTGGGCCGAGTGGGATTGGAGGGGTTAATTTGGGCCGAGTGGGATTGGAGGGGTTAATTTGAACCCAGTGGGATTGGAGGGGTTAATTTGGGCTGAATGGAATTGGAGGGGTTAATTTGGGCCGAGTGGGATTGGAGGGGACAATTTGGGCCGAGTGGGATTGGAGGGATTAAGTTGTTCCCTCATTTAATGGCCCTGTTCCCGGTTTCTGCTGGACATTGAGTGTTAAAATCAGGGCCACATGTTTCTCTATGCTGGTAAATTCCACAGTAATGGACAGGTCGACAGTTTCCTGCTTTCCCCCACTTCTCGTCTTAAATAATGGAGTTAAAATTTTCCAATCTAAAGGTAGAATTCCTGAATCTAGGGAGAATTGGAAAATTATGTTGAAAGCATCTGCAATCTCCACACTTATTCCTTACAATATCCCGGAGTGGAAATCTTCATTTCCTGTGTTAAGTCCCATTATTTTCTCCATTATTAATTTTAGATTTATATGAAACACACTAAGTGAGTTTGTACATTGAGTGAATCGGGGTGGGATGGGCAGATTGTGTTCCTGTTTTCTACGCAGATAAAGCCATTGCAGAGTTTCATCTTTACCCTGTCGAAACCGCATACTCACAGAGACAGACTGCAGCCAGGAGTCTTGAAGCGATGTAAGGAGGCACACAGGCTGGGAAGACAGGCTGCAGAACATAACTGGAGAACGTTAAGGCCATCACGGCTTGGGTGGTGGGATAAATGACCAGCAGGGCACTCCACAACACCAGGAATCTGAGGAAAGCAATAGGTGCTATATCATGTCACAGGCCTGTGAGGTCCTAACAATATCATAATGAGGGTTCCCAACCCTGCTTTAATGTATTGCTGCAGGTTTCATCACATAAAGTCCTGTCTTCAATATTTTTATATTTAATAAGCAAAAACATTAAAAAAAGGAAACAATAAACATAATTAATTTTATTGCCCTGGAGTTTTTTGAGGGATTGTTCAGTGTCAGAATGGGGAAACTGGGAAGTTATTCTTGATGACTGAGTGTTGTCTGGTGCAGTTCGGCACCGTCCAGTCACAGCTGATAAACTCGATCTCTGGTCTACACTGTTTGTCGAGGTGGTGATAGGTTCAGTATCATTGTTCACAGCCACCCCTGGGCTGGGGTTAGGGGGGCAGTGGTGGGGACAAGGAGAAGGAAAATGTTCAGCCAAGGTTCCTGCTCCAGATCATTATCCAATGATCCTTGTTGTGCACGGACACCACTGTGATGCACAGTGCAGTCGAATGGCCCGCCAACATTCACTGCTCAGCCTCAAATGTGAAGAATATTCGCTTGGAATCATATCCCAACATGGTGGGGAGAATACCCCCAAATATCCCAAATATCCCAGTAACCCACAACCCCCAACTCCCCAAATACCCCCAATACCCTGGTAATCCTCCAAACACAGTCTTGACATAAGCGTAGTCTCCTCCTGATTTGGGGATTGTCACTCCGAGCTCTGCATAACAGAGGGACCCGATGACGGTGATTAGCCCGGCTAACGCCCAGATAATGAGTGCCAGGCCCACAGAGCCTGCGTGTTCCAGAACTCCTTTCGGGGAGATGAAGATTCCGGAACCGATGATGTTACCTGTGGAAAGGACAGTATAAGGTCTTACAATTTTCAAACATTCACACTCAATTGCTGCACAGAATGAGGCCATTTGGCCCTTCATGCTGGTCTTAGCTCTTCAACTGGAGCTTCCTCCTGTCATCCCATTACTCCCACCATTTCCCTGTCTCCTTTTATATTCTTCCTTTTCAAATCCTCATCCAGTTTTCAGTTAAATGTTTTGCAGTCTCTGCTCCTTGCAGTAAATTATTCTGTGTCCTAATAATCCTCGCTATGAAAATATTTCTTTGAACTCCCATCTCTGTGGTTCGAGTAATGATGCTCAGTCTGTGTCCCCTTGTTACCTACTCACCAACCAATGGGAACAGCCTGTCACGATTTACACCCTCAAATCTTGCACAATTTTGAAAACTTCCACTCGATTCCTCTTTAACCTTGTCATTCTAATGAAAATAGCCCCAATCTGGAATGCACTGCCTGAAAGGGTGGTGGAAGCAGATTCAATAGTAACTTTCAAAGGGGATAAATACTTGAAAAGTAAACACTTTCAGAGCATGAACCTACTGTCTTCTCTCAGGATGGCACCATTCTTGCTCCCACCACTGCCATTCCGCCAGTGCCCTTGCTGTTGCCCGTCAGTCAGCCCAGACAGCAGGTGCCCAGGCCGAGGCCGTGCAGTCTAAGGCTGGGTCCGTGGAGCTGCTCGAGGGTGTCCTGCAAGGCCACCTGCAGTCTCTCCGAGTGAAAACCAGCAGCTTCAGCAGCTAGGCTGCAGCCACTGGGGTAAAACTATGTAGGAACACTAGGACAGGTAAAGGCACCCACTGGACAGGCACTAAGGGAATGTACAAGGATGATTAGTTCAGTTTTGTACGTGTTATTAGATGTGTTTTGGGAAAAGGTTGTGTGTAAAGGTTTTTGTCGGTGATTTTTATTTCAGGGTCTTGGTGGATAGGATGCTGTGATGGGATGTCCCAGATAGATGGGAAGGTGGGGAAGTGTAGAGCAGCAGCGAAAGTGGGATGATGTCTTAGGGGAAACTGGAGTCTCAGTAACTGCTCATGGGCAAACAGTCTACAGGGACGGGATCCTGGATACCTCCTTCATGCCTCGTCCTCCTCCTCCCACTGAGGCGGCCTCCCAATACTTGGTGGCAATGGCTGTGCCCTCATGATAGTGAAGTTGTGGAGGACGCAGCAGACCAGGACGATCTTGGACATTCGCTGTGAGTACTGGAGACCTCCTCACGAGAGGTCCAGACAGCACAGCTATTGCTTTAGGATGCCAATGCTCTGTGATATTCCTTGTGCCCGATTGGTCTTGCTATAGGTGTGTTGTCCCCATGTGGTCAGGTGGCAGAGGGCATCATGAGCCGGGTGTATAGTGGGTATCGCTTGCTACCCAGCAGCCAGCCTCTGGTCCGGCTGACTGTCTCCGAATGAAGGCATCATGGCTGGTGTCAGGAGAGCAGGTATTCAGGTAGTCTCTGTGTGAACTTTGTAGTAGATTGTGGAGAGCAGCTCGACAGCAAGGAAGGTGATCCAGCTGTCAAACAGTATCTCCCACATAAAGAGGATATCCTCAATCCTCTGGCTGTTGCAGGTCATTGGGTGACTACAGTGGACAAACTGAAGCTGATCCACCATCCAGTTAATTTCTATTCCACATACTGAGCATGCTCACACACCAGCTGCATGTTGATGATGGAGTAGATCTTGTAGTTAAGCTAACTCTCGCCCTTTACACACAGGGTCCCCAGAGACACGTGTGTGCACTCAATAGCTCCCCGCACCGCTAAAAATCCCACTACCCTGGCAAAGCCATGCACCCAATCCTGCCTCTATCTGATAAGAGACAATGATGAAGTGTTCTCTCCTGGTGTACAGAACCTCCATCACCTCCCTGATGCATTGATGGATGGTGAACTGGGAAATGTTCGCTATGTCACCTGCTCCCACCTGGAAGGATCTGCTTGTGTAGAAGTTGAGAGGAACGGTGACTTTGACGGCCACTGACAGTGCCCTCCTTGCCCTGCTGTGTGGGTTCTGTTGGAGGTGGCATAGTTCAGTGACCACCTCCTTGCTGAATCGTAGGCATTTCAGACATTGCTCCTGGCTGAAGTGGAGGTAAAATTGCTTCCCAGAAAACTCTGATGGGAAGGTCGTTTTATTAAGACGACTCCTCATCCTCCTCCTCCCTCTGCACACAGCTTCCCCTCTCTGCAGCTTCTGCTCCATCTCCCTGTCATCTTGTAACCCAAGAGGAACTGCAACTGTAGACCGCAAACTCTCAACGGCTTTCTTTTTAAAAATTCATTCATGGGATGTGGGCGTCGCTGGCCAGGCCAGCATTTATTGCCCATCCCTAATTGCCCTCGAGAAGGTGGTGGTGAGCTGCCTTCTTGAACCACTGCAGTCCGTGTGGGGTAGGTACACCTACAGTGCTGTTCGGAAGGGAGCTCCGGGATTTTGACCCAGCGACAGTGAAGGAACAGCGATATAGTTCCAAGTCAGGATGGTGTGGGACTAGGAAGGGAACTTGCAGGTGGTGATGTTCCCATGCATTTGCTGCCCTTGTCCTTCTAGTTGGTAGAGGTCGCAGGTTTGGAAGGTGCTGTCTAAGGAGCCTTGGTGCATTGCTGCAGTGCATCTTGTAGATGGTACACACTGCTGCCACTGTGTGTCGGTGGAGGAGGGAGTGAATGTTTGTCGATGGGGTGCCAATCAAGCGGGCTGCTTTGCCCTGGATGGTGTTGAGCTTCTTGAGTGTTGTTGGAGCTGCACCCATCCAGGCAAGTGGAGAGTATTCCATCACACTCCTAACTTGTGCCCTGTAGATGGTGGACAGGCTTTGGGGAGTCAGGAGGTGAGTTACCCGCCTCAGGATTCCTAGCCTCTGACCTGCTCTTGTAGCCATGGTATTTATGGCAGGTCAAATTAAGTTTCTGGTCAATGGTGAACCCTAGGATGTTGATGGTGGGGGATTCAGTGATGGTAATACCATTGAATGTCAAGGGGAGATGGTTAGATTCTCTCTTGTTGGAGATGGTCATTGCCTGGCACTTGTGTGGCGCGAATGTTATTTGCCACTTATCAGCCCAAGCCTGGATATTGTCCAGGTCTTGCTGCATTTCTACATGGACTGCTTCAGTATCTGAGGAGTCACGAATGGTGCTGAACATTGTGCAATCATCAGCAAACATCCCCACTTCTGACCTTATGATTGAAGGAAGGTCATTGATGAAGCAGCTGAAGATGGTTGGGCCTAGGACACTACCCTGAGGAACTCCTGCAGTGATGTCCTGGAGATCAGATGATTGACCTCCAACAACAACAACCATCTTCCTTTGTGCTAGGTATGACTCCAGCCAGCAGAGAGTTTTCCCCCTGATTCCCATTGACTCCAGTTTTGCTAGGGCTTCTTGATACCATACTCGGTCAAATGCTGCCTTGATGTCAAGGGCAGTCACTCTCACCTCACCTCTTGAGTTCAGCTCTTTTGTCCATGTTTGAACCAAGGCTGTAATGAGGTCAGGGGCTGAGTGGCCCTGGCGGAACCCAAACTGAGCATCACTGAGCAGGTTATTGCTAAGCAAGTGCTGCTTGATGGCACTGTTGATGACACCTTCCATCACTTTACTGATGATTGAGAGTAGACTGATGGGGTGGTAATTGGCCGGGTTGGACTTGTCCTGCTTTTTGTGTACAGGACATACCTGGGCAATTTTCCACATTGCAGGGTAGCCAGTGTTGTAGCTGTACTGGAACAGCTTGGCTAGGGGCGCGGCAAGTTCTGGAGCACAGGTCTTCAGTACTATTGCTGGAATATTGTCAGGGCCCACAGCCTTTGCAGTATCCAGTGCCTTCAGTCGTTTCTTGATATCAAGTGGAGTGAATCGAATTGGCTGAAGTCTGGCATCTGTGATGCTGGGGACTTCAGGAGGAGGCCGAGATGGATCATCAACTCAGCACTTCTGGCTGAAGATTGTTGCAAATGCTTCAGCCTTATCTTTCGCACTGATGTGCTGGGCTCCCCCATCATTGAGGATGGGGATATTTGTGGAACCACCTCCTCCAGTTAGTTGTTTAATTGTCCACCACCATTCACGGCTGGATGTGGCAGGACTGCAGAGCTTAGATCTGATCCGTTGGTTATGGGATCGCTTAGCTCTGTCTATTGCATGCTGCTTACGCAGTTTGGCACGCAGATAGTCCTGTGTTGTAGCTTCACCAGGTTGACACCTCATTTTGAGGTATGCCTGGTGCTGCTCCTGGCATGCCCTCCTTCACTCTTCATTGAACCAGGGTTGGTCTGCTGGCTTGATGGGTAATGGTAGAGTGGGGGATATGTCGGGCCATGAGGTTACAGATTGTGGTCGAGTACAATTCTGCTGCTGCTGATGGCCCACAGCACCTCTTGGATGCCCAGTTTTGCATTGCTTGATCTGTTTGAAATCTATGCCATTTAGCACGGTGATAGTGCCACACAACACGATGGACGGTATCCTCAATGTGAAGGCGGGACTTCGTCCCCACAAGGACTGTGCGGTGGTCACTCCTACCAATACTGTCATGGACAGATGCATCTGCGGCAGGCAGATTGGAGAGGACGAGATCAAGTATGTTTTTCCCTCGTGTTGGTTCCCTCACCACCTGCCGCAGACCCAGTCTCGCAGATATGTCCTTTAGGACTCGGCCAGCTCGGTCAGTAGTGGTGTTACTGCGCCATTGTTGGTGATGGACATTGAAGTCCCCCACTCAGAGTACATTCTGTGCCCTTGCCACTCTCAGCGCATCTTCCAACTGGTGTTCAACATGGAGAAGCACTGATTCATCAGCTGAGGGAGGGCGGTAGGTGGTAATCAGCAGGAGGTTCCTTGCCCATGTTTGACCTGATGCCATGAGACTTCATGGGGTCCGGAGTTGATGTTGAGGACTCCCAGGGCAACTCCCTCCCTACTGTCGACCACTGTGCCACCACCTCTGCTGGGTCTGTCCTGCCAGTGGGACAGGACATACCCGGGGATGGTGATGGCAGTGTCTGGGACGTTGTCTGTAAGGTATGATTCCGTGAGTATGACTATGTCAGGCTGTTGCTTGACTAGTCTGTGGGACAGTTCTCCCAACTTTGGCACAAGCCCCCAGATGTTAGTAAGGAGGACTTTGCAGGGTCGACAGGGCTGGGTTTGCTGTTGTCGTTACCGGTGCCTCGGTTGATGCCGGGTGCTCCGTCCGGTTTCATTCCTTTTTATTGACTTCGTAGCGGTTAGGTACAACTGAGTGGCTTGCTAGGCCATTTCAGAGGGCATGTAAGAGTTAACCACATTGCTGTGGGTCTGGAGTCACATGTAGGCCAGACCAGGTAAGGACAGCAGATTTCCTTCCCTAAAGACATTCTGCTGACTGGCAGAAAACTCCTTTAACCTCCCTGTCAGGATGCAACAAGCCACCAAAACTCCTCCAAAAACACACCTCAACACTTCCACAAACTTTGCAAGAGCAAACGTAATTTAACAACACCTCAACTGCAAGTTGGATGGTGGGGGTTTTAAAGAACATGAGTGTGAGGGAGGGTGCGAGGAGACGGGGGCTCCCCTCATGCAGCTGAACTCATGTTCACCTTTGAGGGACTGAGAGAGGGCGTTAACAGAGTCTCATTGACGTCACGATCTGCTGACTCTGCTTCCAGTGTACGCATGGTATGAACACACTAGCATCCTGCCAGATATGGCCAGAAGCTTTCCCGCTGCCATTATTTCATTGCGGGGTTTCCGTAACGCCAGCACCAAGGCATTTTCGAGCCCAATCTTGCAGGAAGGACGGGCTTTAATGGGAGAGATAGGGAATGGTTCATCAGGATAGGGACCTGAATCTCCAACTGTCCTTTCTGCCAACACAAAGCTTGTTCATGGAGACACAGCAACATTTCAGAGAATCATTCAGGATGTGAATTTTCACAGATTTAACTATGGAAGTGAGAATGGATTCGTGCTGTGCTGCCTCACCCTCAACACCAAACTCTTCCTAAAACAGGTCAGGATTCACAGCCGATATTGTGCTTGCCGACACACACTCATTGTCCCCCCAATCCAGAGCCCCAGAGATTAACGTTAGCAGTCTCGATGACCACACTATGTGGAGTCAGTTAGCTCTGCGTGGACTGAGATGGAACTTGGGATCGTCTGTTGCTGTGTTTGACTCAGAACATCATCTTTCAACACACAGGGGCGGCACAGTGGCGCAGTGGTTAGCACCGCAGCCTCACAACTCCTGCGACCCGGGTTCAATTCTGGGTACTGCCTGTGCGGAGTTTGCAAGTTCTCCCTGTGTCTGTGTGGGTTTCCTCCGGGTGCTCCGGTTTCCTCCCACATGCCAAAAGACTTGCAGGTTGATAGGTAAATTGGCCATTATAAATTGTCCCTAGTATAGGTAGGTGGTAAGGGAATATTGGGACAGGTGGGGATGTGGTAGGAATATGGAATTCGTGTAGGATTAGTATAAATGGGTGGTTGATGGTTGGCACAGACTTGGTGGGCCGAAGGGCCTGTTTTAGTGCTGTATCTCTAAACTAAACTAAACTAAATTACCCTCATGGCAGCAATCCACCACCTGCAAGTTCCCCTCCAAGTCACACACCATCCTGACCTGGAACTATATCGCCGTTCCTTCACTGTCGCTGGGTCAAAATCCCGGAGCTCCCTTCCTAACAGCACTGTGGGTGTACCTACCTCACATGGACTGCAGCGGTTCAAGAAGGCAGCTCACCACCACCTTCTCAAGGGCAATTAGGGATGGGCAATAAATGCTGGCCTGGCCAGTGACACCCACATTCTGAGAACTAATTTTAAGAACAAACCATTGAGGGAAATGTAACACTGCTGCATTTGTTACAGAAACACTTTACTTTGTGTGACTGTGTAGAGCACGCTTAATCATTTCAATTAGTGATGTTAAAAACTCAGTGCTGGGTAGGCCGAGCTCTATTCTCAGGCCTGTTAGGAGTTGAGTTGTGGAAGTGAAGTTCCCCAGAGGGCCAGTCTGACTCAGTGCCAGGTCTGGTTGGTACTGAAGGCAGTCCTGCCTGGACCAGGCCCTTAACCAGAGTTAAATGGGATCAGAGCTGGGTTGCTAGGGGCTTCTCCCGTAGAACGGATAAAAGTGCAGATGTCTCGGCTGCTGGCTCTGCATACAGATGACACAGAGACATCATTCAACCGTGACAAACAAGACATTTTTCTTGCGGTTCCTTGTGTGTGACAGGATCGCTTGCTGAGACACAGTGTGCCCAGTTAACCCTCACAAAGCCAAGCAGCATTCCTGAAATGAAATTCAGTTTCCGATCATTTGTGAATGGGTTTACTGAGGAGATTATGTAGCTGGTCCCTGGCTCTAGCCCCACCCGGGCTTCTAGGTGGAGGCCATTCAGCCCCTCAAACCTGTTTTGCCGCTTAATGAGATCATGGCTGATCTGTGATGTATTCTATATCCCCACCTTTGCCCCATATCGCTTAATACTTTTCGTTATCAAAAATCTATCATTCTCAGATTTAAAATTTACAATTGATCCATCATCAACTGCCATTTCGAGAAGAGAGTTCCAAAATGGGGAATTAATAATGGATGATAAGGAGATGGCAGATGAATTGAACAGATATTTTGCATCGGTCTTCACCAGAGAGGATACAAGTAACATCCCAGTATTAGCTGTAAGTTAGGAAATGGAAGGAAGGGAGGAACTCAAGAAAATTACAATCACGATGGGCCGAAGAGCCTGTTTCTATGCTGTATAACTCAATGACTCTATGACCAGGGAAGTGGTACTGAACAAATTGTTGGAGCTGTGGGCTGACAAGTCCCCGGGTCCTGATGGACTTCATCCTAGGGTGTTCTTTAGCATGAAATACAAAATGTTAGCATGTAGGTGCAGCAAGTAATTAAGGAGGCAAATGGAATTTTGGCATTTATTGCAAGGGGGTTGGAATTTAAAAATAGGAAAGTCTTGTTACAGCTACAGGGTGTTGGTGAGGCCACCTCACCATTTCTCCTCATCTCTGTCTTAAATGGGTGACCCCTTATTTGTAAACAGTGACCCCGAGTTCAAGATTCTCCCACAAGGGGAAACATCCTTTCCACATCCACCCTGTCAAGACCCCTCCGAATCTTATACATTTCAATCAATTCGCCTCTTACTCTTCTAAATTCCAGCAGATACAAGCCTAGCCTGTCCGATCTTTCCTCATAAGACAGCCCGCCCATTCCAGGTATTAGTCTAGTAAACCTTCTCTGAACTGCCTCCAACACATTTACATCCTTCCTTAAATAAGGAGACCAGTACTGTACACAGTACTCCAGATGTGGTCTCACCAATTCCCTGTATAACTGAAGCATAACCTCCCTACTTTTGTATTCAATTCCCCTCGCGATAAACAATAACATTATATTTGCTTTCCTAATTACTTGCTGTACCTGGATACTAACCTTTTGCGATTCATACACTAGGACACCCAGATCCCTCTGCATCTCAGAGCTCTGCAATCTCTCACCATTTAGATAATATGCTTCTTTTTTATTCTTCCTGCCAAAGTGGACAATTTCACATTTTCCCACATTATATTCCATATGCCAGGTCTTTGCCCACTCACCTAACCTGTCTATATCCCTTTGTAGCCTCCTTATGTCCTCTTCACAAGTTATTTTCCGACCTATCTTTGTGTGTCACCAGCAAATTTAGCAACCATACCTTCAGTCCCTTCATCTAAGTCATTCATATAAATTGTAAAAAGGTGAGGCCCCAGCACTGATCCCTGTGATACCACGGCTGGCACTGTTGTTCAGCAGGGAGGGACAAAGCGCAGAAGAGCAATAGTTATAGGGGACTCTATAGTCAGGGGCACAGATAGGCGCTTCTGTGGACGTGAAAGAGACTCCAGGATGGTATGTTGCCTCCCTGGTGCCAGGGTCAAGGATGTCTCTGAACGGACAGGGGGCATTCTGAAGGGGGAGGGTGAACAGCCAGAGGTTGTGGTACACATCGGTACCAATGACATAAGCAGGAAGAGTGACGAGGTCCTGTATGGGGAGTTTAGGGAGTTCGGTAGAAAGTTAAAAGACAGGACCTCTAGGGTTGTAATCTCGGGATTACACCCTGTGCCACGTGCCAGTGAGGCTAGAAATAGGAAGATAGTGCAGCTAAACACGTGGCTGAACAGCTGGTGTAGAAGGGAGGGTTTCAGATATCTGGACCATTGGGATCTCTTCAAGGACAGATGGGACCTGTACAAGAAGGACGGGTTACATCTAAACTGGAGGGGCACAAATATCCTGGCTGCAAGGTTTGCTAGCGTCACTCGGGAGGGTTTAAACTCGTGTGGCAGGGGGGTGGGAACCAGAGCAGTAGGACAGCAAGTGAAATAAATGAGGGGGAACTAGTAAATAAGGCCAGTAAGACTATGAGGAAGAGCAGGCAGGGAGATGTTGCGGAGCACAGCTGGACTGGTGGGCTGAAGTGCATTTGTTTCAATGCGAGAAGTGTAACAGGTAAGGCAGATGAACTTAGAGCTTGGATTAGTACTTGGAAATATGATGTTGTTGCTATTAGAGAGACTTGGTTGAGGGAAGGGCAGGATTGGCAGCTAAATGTTCCAGGATTTAGAAGCTTCAGGCGGGATAGAGGGGGATGTAAAAGGGGTGGGGGAGTTGCATTACTGGTTAAGGAGAATATCACAGCTGTACTGCGGGAGGACACCTCGGAGGGGTCACGCAGCGAGGCAATATGGGTGGAGCTCAGGAATAGGAAGGGTGCAGTCCCGATGTTGGGGGTTTACTACAGGCCTCCCAACAGCCAGCGGGAGGTAGAGGAGCAGATATGTGGACAGATTTTGGAAAGATGTAAAGGTAACAGGGTAGTAGTGGTGGGTGATTTTAACTTCCCCTATATTGACTGGGACTCACTTAGTGCTAGGGGCTTGGATGGGGCAGAATTTGTGAGGAGCATCCAGGAGGGCTTCTTGAAGCAGTATGTAGATAGTCCAACTAGGGATGGGGCCATTCTGGACCTGGTATTGGGGAATGAGCCCGGCCAGGTGGTCAAAGTTTCAGTGGGGGAGCATTTCGGGAACAGTGACCATAATTCCATAAGTTTTAAGGTACTTGTGGATAAGGATAAGAGTAGTCCTCGGGTGAACGTGCTAAATTGGGGGAAAGCTAATTATAACAATATTAGGCAGGAACTGAAGAATTTAGATTGGGGGCGGCTGTTTGAGGGTAAATCAACATCTGACATGTGGGAGTCTTTCAAACGCCAGCTGATTAGAATCCAGGACCAGCATGTTCCTGTGAGGAAGAAGGATAAGTTTGGCAAGTTTCGGGAAGCTTGGATAACGCGGGATATTGTGAGCCTATTCAAAAAGAAAAAGGAAGCATTCGTAAGGGCTGGAAGGCTAGGAACAGACGAAACACTTGAGGAATATAAAGACAGTAGGAAGGAATTTAAGCAAGGAGTCAGGAGGGCTAAAAGGGGTCATGAAAAGTCATTGGCAAACAGGATTAAGGAAAATCCCAAGGCTTTTTATACGTATATAAAGAGCAAGAGGGTAACTAGGGAAAGGGTTGGCCCGCTCAAGGACAGAGATGGGAATCTATGTGTGGAGCCAGAGGAAATGGGTGAGGTGCTAAATGAGTACTTTGCATCAGTATTCACCAAGGAGAAGGACTTGGTGGATGATGAGCCTAGGGAAGGGAGTGCAGATAGTCTCAGTCATCTCATTATCAAAAAGGAGGAGGTGTTGGGTGTCTTGCAAAACATTAAGGTCGATAAGTCCCCAGGGCCTGATGGGATCTACCCCAGAATACTGAGGGAGGCAAGGGAGGAGATTGCTGGGGCCTTGACAGAAATCTTTGCATCCTCATTGGCTACAGGTAAGGTCCCAGAGGACTGGAGAATAGCCAATGTTGTTCCTTTGTTTAAGAAGGGTAGCAAGGATAATCCAGGAAATTATAGGCTGGTGAGCCTTACGTCAGTGGTAGGGAAACTACTAGAGAGGATTCTTCGGGACAGGATTTACTCCCATTTGGAAACAAACGGACTTATTAGTGAGAGGCAGCATGGTTTTGTGAAGGGGAGGTCGTGTCTCACTAATTTGATTGAGTTTTTTGATAATGAGATGACTGAGACTATCTGCACTCCCTTCCCTAGGCTCATCATCCACCAAGTCCTTCTCCTTGGTGAATACTGATGCAAAGTACTCATTTAGCACCTCACCCATTTCCTCTGGCTCCACGCATAGATTCCCATCTCTGTCCTTGAGTGGGCCAACCCTTTCCCTGGTTACCCTCTTGCTCTTTATATATGTATAAAAAGCTTTGGGATTTTCCTTAATCCTGTTTGCCAATGACTTTTCATGACCCCTTTTAGCCCTCCTGACTCCTTGCTTAAGTTCCTTCCTACTGTCTTTATATTCCTCAAGTGCTTCATCTGTTCCTAGCCTTCCAGCCCTTGCGAATGCTTCCTTTTTCTTTTTGATGAGGCTCACAATATCCCGCGTTATCCAAGCTTCCCGAAACTTGCCAAACTTATCCTTCTTCCTCACAGGAACATGCTGGTCCTGGATTCTAATCAACTGACGTTTGAAAGACTCCCACATGTCAGATGTTGATTTACCCTCAAACAGCCGCCCCCAATCTAAATTCTTCAGTTCCTGCCTAATATTGTTATAATTAGCCTTCCCCCAATTTAGCACCTTCACCCGAGGACTACTCTTATCCTTATCCACAAGTATCTTAAAACTTATGGAATTATGGTCACTGTTCCCAAAATGCTCATCAGTAATACAACTCCCCCACTCCTTTTACATCCCCCTCTATCCCGCCTAAAGCTTCTAAATCCTGGAACATTTAGCTGCCAATCCTGTCCTTCCCTCAACCAAGTCTCTGTAATAGCAACAACATCATAGTTCCAAGTACTAATCCAAGCTCTAAGTTCATCTGCCTTACCTGTTATACTTCTCGCATTGAAACAAATGCACTTCAGACCACCAGTCCCGCTGTGCTCAGCAACATCTCCCTGCCTGCTCTTCCTCTTAGTCTTACTGGCCTTATTTACTAGTTCCCCCTCATTTATTTCACTTGCTGTCCTACTGCTCTGGTTCCCATCCCCCTGCCACACTAGTTTCAACCCTCCCGAGTGACGCTAGCAAACCTCGCAGCCAGGATATTTGTGCCCCTCCAGTTTAGATACAACCCATCCTTCTTGTACAGGTCCCATCTGTCCCTGAAGAGAGCCCAATGGTCCAGATATCTGAAACCCTCCCTTCTACACCAGCTGTTCAGCCACATGTTTAGCTGCACTATCTTCCTATTTCTAGCCTCACTGGCACGTGGCACAGGGTGTAATCCCGAGGTTACAACCCTCGAGGTCCTGTTTTTTAACTTTCTACCGAACTCCCTAAATTCCCCCTGCAGGACCTCATCACTCTTCCTGCCTATGTCATTGGTACCGATGTGTACCACAACCTCTGGCTGTTCACCCTCCCACTTCAGAATGCCCCCTGTCCGTTCAGAGACATCCTTGACCCTGGCACCAGGGAGGCAACATACCATCCTGGAGTCTCTTTCACGTCCACAGAAGCGCCTATCTGTGCCCCTGACTATAGAGTCCCCCATAACTATTGCTCTTCTGCGCTTTGTCCCTCCCTGCTGAACAACAGTGCCAGCCGTGGTGCCACTGCTCTGGCTGCTGCTGTTTTCCCCTGATAGGCCATCCCCCCCAACAGTAGCCAAAATGGTATACTTGTTAGAGAGGGGGATAGCCACAGGGGATTCCTGCACTGACTGTCTGCCCCTTCTAGCAGTCACCCATCTATCTGCCTGCACCTTGGGTGTAACCACTTCTCTAAAACTCCTGTCTATGACACTTTCCGCCACCTGCATGCTCCTAAGTGCATCCAGTTGCTGCTCCAACTGATCCATGCGGTCTGTGAGGAGCTGCAACTGGGTACACTTCCTGCAGATGTAGTCGTCCGGAACGCTGGAAGCTTCACGGACTTCCCACATCTCACAGGTGAAGCACTTCACCCCTCTAACTGACATTTCTATCACTAATTAGTTAATTGATATAAAATAAATAAATACTTATTAAATCCTTACTAAATTGTTATAATTAACTATATGGTCCCTAGTGCTAGATTCCTACTATAAATATTACAATGTTTTGGCCTCAACTGCTTTCTGTGGTAGTGAATTCCACAGGTTCACCACTCTCTGGGTGAAGTAATTTCTCCTCATCTCAGTCCTGAAAGGTTACCCCGTATCCTTAGACTATGACCCCTGGTTCTGGACTCCCCCACCATCGGGAACATCCTTCCTGCATCTACCCTGTCAAGTCCTGTTAGAATTTTATAGGTTTCTATGAGATCCCCCCTCACTCTTCTGAACTCCAGCGAATATAATCCTAATTGACTCAATCTCTCCTCATACGTCAGTCCCACCATCCCAGGTATCAGTCTGGTAAACCTTCACTGCACTCCCTCTATAGCAAGAACATCCTTCCTCAGATAAGGAGACCAAAACTGCACACAATATTCCAGGTGTGGCCTCACCAAGACCCTGTATAATTGCAGCAAGACATCCCTGCTCCTGTACTCGAATCCTCTCGCTATGAAGGCCAACATACCATTTGCCTTTTTTACCACCTGTTGAACCTGCATGCTTACCTTCAGCGACTGGTGTACGAGAACACCCAGGTCTCACTGCATATTCCCCTCTCTCAGTTTATAGTTCAGATGATAATCTGCCTTCCTGTTTTTGCTACCAAAGTGGATAACCTCACATTTATCCACATTATACTGCATCTGCCATGCATTAGCCCACTCACTCAACCTGTCCAAATCACACTGGAGCTTCTCTGCATCCTCCTCACAGCTCACACTCCCACCCAGCTTTGTGTCATCTGCAAATTTGGAGATATTACATTTAGTTCCCTCATCTAAATCATTAATATATATTGTGAATAGCTGGGGTCCTAGCACTGATCCCTGCGGTACTCCACTAGTCACTGCCTGCCATTCGGAAAAAGACCCATTTATCCCTACTGTTTGTTTCCTGTCTGCCAACCAATTTTCTATCCATCGCAATACACTATCCCCAATCCCATGCGCCTTAATTTTACACGCTACTCTCTTATGTGGGACTTTATCGAAATCCTTCTGAAAGTTCAAATAAACCACATCCACTGGCTCCCCCTCATCAACTCTAAGGTGGGGGAGTGCCACTGGGTAAATTACTCTTTCAGAGAGAGGCACTGGGTAAATTACTCTTTCAGAGAGTGGCACTGGGTAAATTACTCTTTCAGAGAGTGGCACCGGGTAAATTACTCTTTCAGAGAGAGGCACTGGGTAAATTACTCTTTCAGAGCGAGGCACTGGGTAAATTACTCTTTCAGAGAGAGGCACTGGGTAAATTACTCTTTCAGAGAGAGGCACTGGGTAAATTACTCTTTCAGAGAGAGGCACTGGGTAAATTACTCTTTCAGAGAGAGGCACTGGGTAAATTACTCTTTCAGAGAGAGGCACTGGGTAAATTACTCTTTCAGAGAGAGGCACTGGGTAAATTACTCTTTCAGAGAGAGGCACTGGGTAAATTACTCTTTCAGAGAGTGGCACCGGGTAAATTACTCTTTCAGAGAGAGGCACTGGGTAAATTACTCTTTCAGAGCGAGGCACTGGGTAAATTACTCTTTCAGAGAGAGGCACTGGGTAAATTACTCTTTCAGAGAGAGGCACTGGGTAAATTACTCTTTCAGAGAGAGGCACTGGGTAAATTACTCTTTCAGAGAGAGGCACTGGGTAAATTACTCTTTCAGAGAGAGGCACTGGGTAAATTACTCTTTCAGAGAGAGGCACTGGGTAAATTACTCTTTCAGAGAGAGGCACTGGGTAAATTACTCTTTCAGAGAGAGGCAGTGGGTAAATTACTCTTTCAGAGAGAGGCAGTGGGTAAATTACTCTTTCAGAGAGAGGCACTGGGTAAATTACTCTTTCAGAGAGTGGCACCGGGTAAATTACTCTTTCAGAGAGAGGCAGTGGGTAAATTACTCTTTCAGAGCGAGGCACTGGGTAAATTACTCTTTCAGAGCGAGGCACTGGGTAAATTACTCTTTCAGAGCGAGGCACTGGGTAGATTACTCTTTCAGAGCGAGGCACTGGGTAGATTACTCTTTCAGAGAGAGGCACTGGGTAGTTTACTCTTTCAGAGCGAGGAACTGGGTAGATTACTCTTTCAGAGCGAGGCACTGGGTAGATTACTCTTTCAGAGAGAGGCAGTGGGTAAATTACTCTTTCAGAGCGAGGCAGTGGGTAAATTACTCTTTCAGAGCGAGGCACTGGGTAAATTACTCTTTCAGAGAGAGGCAGTGGGTAAATTACTCTTTCAGAGAGTGGCACCGGGTAAACTACTCTTTCAGAGAGAGGCAGTGGGTAAATTACTCTTTCAGAGAGAGGCACTGGGTAAATTACTCTTTCAGAGAGTGGCACCGGGTAAACTACTCTTTCAGAGAGAGGCAGTGGGTAAATTACTCTTTCAGAGAGAGGCACTGGGTAAATTACTCATTCAGAGCGAGGCACTGGGTAAATTACTCTTTCAGAGAGTGGCACCGGGTAAACTACTCTTTCAGAGAGAGGCGCACTGGGTAAATTACTCTTTCAGAGAGAGGCGCACTGGGTAAATTACTCTTTCAGAGAGAGGCACTGGGTAAATTACTCTTTCAGAGAGAGGCACTGGGTAAATTACTCTTTCAGAGAGAGGCAGTGGGTAAATTACTCTTTCAGAGCGAGGCACTGGGTAAATTACTCTTTCAGAGCGAGGCACTGGGTAAATTACTCTTTCAGAGCGAGGCACTGGGTAGATTACTCTTTCAGAGCGAGGCACTGGGTAGATTACTCTTTCAGAGAGAGGCACTGGGTAGTTTACTCTTTCAGAGCGAGGAACTGGGTAGATTACTCTTTCAGAGCGAGGCACTGGGTAGATTACTCTTTCAGAGAGAGGCAGTGGGTAAATTACTCTTTCAGAGCGAGGCAGTGGGTAAATTACTCTTTCAGAGCGAGGCACTGGGTAAATTACTCTTTCAGAGAGAGGCAGTGGGTAAATTACTCTTTCAGAGAGTGGCACCGGGTAAACTACTCTTTCAGAGAGAGGCAGTGGGTAAATTACTCTTTCAGAGAGAGGCACTGGGTAAATTACTCTTTCAGAGAGTGGCACCGGGTAAACTACTCTTTCAGAGAGAGGCAGTGGGTAAATTACTCTTTCAGAGAGAGGCACTGGGTAAATTACTCATTCAGAGCGAGGCACTGGGTAAATTACTCTTTCAGAGAGTGGCACCGGGTAAACTACTCTTTCAGAGAGAGGCGCACTGGGTAAATTACTCTTTCAGAGAGAGGCGCACTGGGTAAATTACTCTTTCAGAGAGAGGCACTGGGTAAATTACTCTTTCAGAGAGAGGCACTGGGTAAATTACTCTTTCAGAGAGAGGCACTGGGTAAATTACTCTTTCAGAGCGAGGCAGTGGGTAAATTACTCTTTCAGAACGAGGCACTGGGTAAATTACTCTTTCAGAGAGAGGCACTGGGTAAATTACTCTTTCAGAGAGAGGCACTGGGTAAATTACTCTTTCAGAACGAGGCACTGGGTAAATTACTCTTTCAGAGAGAGGCACTGGGTAAATTACTCTTTCAGAGAGAGGCACTGGGTAAATTACTCTTTCAGAGAGAGGCACTGGGTAAATTACTCTTTCAGAGAGAGGCAGTGGGTAAATTACTCTTTCAGAGAGAGGCACTGGGTAAATTACTCTTTCAGAGCGAGGCACTGGGTAAATTACTCTTTCAGAACGAGGCACTGGGTAAATTACTCTTTCAGAGAGAGGCACTGGGTAAATTACTCTTTCAGAGAGAGGCACTGGGTAAATTACTCTTTCAGAGAGAGGCACTGGGTAAATTACTCTTTCAGAGAGAGGCAGTGGGTAAATTACTCTTTCAGAGAGAGGCACTGGGTAAATTACTCTTTCAGAGAGAGGCACTGGGTAAATTACTCTTTCAGAGCGAGGCAGTGGGTAAATTACTCTTTCAGAACGAGGCACTGGGTAAATTACTCTTTCAGAGAGAGGCACTGGGTAAATTACTCTTTCAGAGCGAGGCACTGGGTAAATTACTCTTTCAGAGAGGCGCACTGGGTAAATTACTCTTTCAGAGAGAGGCACTGGGTAAATTACTCTTTCAGAGAGAGGCACTGGGTAAATTACTCTTTCAGAGAGAGGCACTGGGTAAATTACTCTTTCAGAGAGAGGCAGTGGGTAAATTACTCTTTCAGAGAGAGGCACTGGGTAAATTACTCTTTCAGAGCGAGGCACTGGGTAAATTACTCTTTCAGAGCGAGACACTGGGTAAATTACTCTTTCAGAGAGGCGCACTGGGTAAATTACTCTTTCAGAGAGAGGCACTGGGTAAATTACTCTTTCAGAGCGAGGCACTGGGTAAATTACTCTTTCAGAGAAAGGCACTGGGTAAATTACTCTTTCAGAGCGAGGCACTGGGTAAATTACTCTTTCAGAGAGAGGCACTTTGTAAATTACTCTTTCAGAGCGAGGCACTTTGTAAATTACTCTTTCAGAGCGAGGCACTGGGTAAATTACTCTTTCAGAGAGAGGCACTGGGTAAATTACTCTTTCAGAGAGAGGCGCACTGGGTAAATTACTCTTTCAGAGAGAGGCACTGGGTAAATTACTCTTTCAGAGAGAGGCACTGGGTAAATTACTCTTTCAGAGCGAGGCACCGGGTAAATTACTCTTTCAGAGAGTGGCAGTGGGTAAATTACTCTTTCAGAGAGAGGCACCGGGTAAACTACTCTTTCAGAGAGAGGCACTTTGTAAATTACTCTTTCAGAGAGAGGCACTGGGTAAATTACTCTTTCAGAGCGAGGCACCGGGTAAATTACTCTTTCAGAGCGAGGCACCGGGTAAATTACTCTTTCAGAGCGAGGCACTGGGTAGATTACTCTTTCAGAGAGAGGCAGTGGGTAAATTACTCTTTCAGAGCGAGGCACTGGGTAAATTACTCTTTCAGAGCGAGGCACTGGGTAAATTACTCTTTCAGAGCGAGGCACTGGGTAGATTACTCTTTCAGAGCGAGGCACTGGGTAGATTACTCTTTCAGAGAGAGGCACTGGGTAGTTTACTCTTTCAGAGCGAGGAACTGGGTAGATTACTCTTTCAGAGCGAGGCACTGGGTAGATTACTCTTTCAGAGAGAGGCAGTGGGTAAATTACTCTTTCAGAGCGAGGCAGTGGGTAAATTACTCTTTCAGAGCGAGGCACTGGGTAAATTACTCTTTCAGAGCGAGGCACTGGGTAAATTACTCTTTCAGAGAGTGGCACTGGGTGAATTACTCTTTCAGAGAGAGGCACTGGGTAAATTACTCTTTCAGAGCCAATACAGACACAATGGGCCGAATGGCCTCCTTGTGTGCTGCAACAATTCTGAGATTCTGTCATTCTGTCTCCTTGTAACCTGATATATTTTGTTCGTGGTCCTGAACATCTTGCAGCAATGTTTCAGTAATGGTTTACCAAGTCAGCCCAATGAGAAAGGAGGCTTTGCTGCATCTGGTGCCGGCGGATGAGGTGGACCAAGTGTCTGTGGGGGAGCACTAGGGTAAGAGTGATCATCTTATCATAAGGTTTAGACTAGAATACAGAAAAGCAAGGAATAAAATAAAGTCAAATGTCTAGATTGGAAGAGGGCTAATTTCAATGCGATGAGAAGGGATCTAGCCAGGGTAGAATGGAACCAAAGACTGACAGGAAAAACTATATCGGAACAATGGCTGATCTTTAAGGAAGAGATGCTTCAGGTACAGGTTCGGATGAAGAGTAGGGGACCAAAAACTGGGCTCATTGCTTGAGGGAGACACGGATGATGATGAAACAAAAAAAAAAAAAGAGGGTGTATGATACAAGTCAGGTGAAATCATCAAGTGAGAACCAGGCCATATAGAATAAGTCGAGTGGGGAGGTGAAGAGGAAAATAAGATTGGCAAAGAGAGAATATGAAAATAGAATGGCAGTCAACATAAAAGGGAACCCAAAAATCTTCTACCGGGTTGTAAATAATAAGCGAGTAGTAAGAGGAGGAATGGGGCCTATTAGGGACAGAGGGGATAACACATATGCTTAGAGGGGCAGGGCAAGGCTAGAATACTTAATGAGTACCCTGTATCGGTGTTTAATGAGGAAGAGGATGCTGACAAAATATCTGTAGAAGCAGAGAGAGTAGATGCAATGGATCGGGTAAAAATTGTGATGGGGAGGTACTGAAAAGGCTGGCTATGCTCAGAGTGGGTAAGTCACCTGGTCCAGATGGTTTGCATCCCAGGTTGCTAAAGGAAGTGGGGATGGAGATAGCGGAAGAGCTTGTCATAATCTTCCAATCTTCCCGAGATACAGGGGAGGTGCCAGAGGATTGGAGAGTGGAAAATGTCACACCCTTATTCAAGAAAGTGTGTAAGGACATTTCGAGTAACTACAGGCCAGTCAGTTTAATATCAGTGATGGGTAATGTTTTAGAAACAACAATCAGGGAAAATATCAATGGACACTTAGAGAGGTTTGAGTTAATTAAGGACAACCAGGATGGATTTGTTAAAGGCAGATCATGTTTGAGTAATTGAATTGAATTTTTTGATGAAGTAACAGAGAAGGTTGATGAAGGGAATGTGATGGATGTTGTTTGTGTGGATTTTAAAAAGCATTTGATAAAGTATCACATAAAAGGCTGGTTAACAAAATTGAGGCTCATGGCCTAGTAGGTTCAGTGTCCAATTGAATAAAAAATTGCTTTAAGGACAGAAAACAGCGAGTCGCAGTAAATGGTTGTTTTTCAGACTGGAGGATGGTAGACAGTGCTGTTTCTCAAGGGGTCAGTGCTCGAACAACTGCTTTTTTTGCTATATATAAATAACTGGGATCTTGGAATACAGAGTAGAATTTCAAAATTTGCTGATGACACCAAACTTAGAGAAGAGGCAAACAGTGAGGATGATATGAACTGCCTGCAACAGGACATAGATAGGCTAGCAGAATGGGCAGGCAAGTGTCAGATGGAATTTAATACAGAGAAATGTGAGGTGATGCATTTTGGAAGGGATAGGGTGAGGCAATATATACTTAACGACACAGTTCTAAAGAGTGTGCAGGGACAGAGGGACCTTGGGGTCCATGTGCATTGATCTTTGAAGGTGGCAGGACATATTGAGAGAGTGTTACAAACGAACAAAGAACAGTACAGCACAGGAACAGGCCATTCGGCCCTCCAAGCCTGTGCCGAACTTGATGCCTGCCTAAACTAAAACCTTCTGCACTTCCGGGGACCGTATCCCTCTATTCCTATCCTATTCATGTATTTGTCAAGATGCCTCTTAACCATCGCTATCATATCTGCTTCCACCACCTCCCGTGGCAGCAAGTTCCAGGCACTCACCACCCTCTGTGTAAAGAACTTGCCTCGCACATCCCCTCTAAACTTTGCCCCTCTCACCTTAAACCTATGTCCCCTAGTAACTGACTCTTCCACCCTGGGAAAAAGCTTCTGACTATCCACTCTGTCCATGCCACTCATAACTTTGTAAACCTCTATCATGTCGCCCCTCCACCTCCGTCGTTCCAGTGAAAACAATCCGAGTTTTTCCAACCTCTCCTCATAGCTAATGCCCTCCAGACCAGGCAACATCCTGGTAAACCTCTTCTGTACCCTCTCCAAAGCCTCCACGTCCTTCTGGTAGTGTGGCGACCAGGATTGCACGCAATATTCTAAGTGTGGCCTAACTAAGGTTCTGTACAGCTGCAGCATGACGCCAATTTTTATACTCTATGCCCTGTCCGATGAAGGCAAGCATACTGTATGTCTTCTTGACTACCTTATCCACCTGCGTTGCCACTTTCAGTGCCCTGTGGACCTGTACGCCCAGATCTCTCTGCCTGTCATTACTGTTAGTAAAGCATATGGGATTTTGGGCTTTGTAATGGAGGGATTGAGTACAAAAGCTGGGAAGTTATGCGGAACCTTTATAAAGGTCTGGTTAGGTATTGCATCCAGTTCTGGTCACCACACTTTGGGAAGGATGTGAGGGTCCTTGAGAGGCTGCAGAGGAGATTTACCAGAATGGTTCCAGGGATGGAGGATTTTAGTGACAAGGTTAGGTTAGAGAAGTGGGGTGGTTTTCATTAGAGCAAAGGAGATTGAGGGAGGTGTGATAGAGGTGTACAAGATTATGACAGGTTTAGATAAGGTAGACAAGGAAAAACTGATGGTACAAGGAGTGAGGGAGACAGATTGAAGGTTTTGGGAAAGAGATGCGGGTGGGGAGGGAGATGCGAGGAAAAACTTTTTTACACAGCATGTGGTAATGACCTGGAACTCGCTGCCCATGAGGGGGGTGGAAGCAGAGATGATCAATGATTTCAAAAGGAAATTGGATGGGCACCTGAGGGAAATAAACTTGCAGGGATACAGGGATAGAGCAGGGGAATGGGACTGAGTGGATTGCTCTGCAGAGAACCAGCTTGGAGTCGATGGGCCAGAATGTCTCGATGACTCATTTGTTATTTCTCTCTTCCAGTTTAATCACTTGACATCTTTGATATTTCCCTTTACCTGTATAACCTACAGCACAATTTCTGACTGTTACTCTATTCTACCCTTTCCTTTGTTTATGAACTATTATTTTTTTGGCTTTTTCAATCTGAACCCTCTCTCTTCACCCTCAATTTACCAGTTTAAAGTCCTTGTCACCGATCTATTTATTCTTTCTGTTAGGACCCTGGTCCCAGCCCAGTTCAGATAAGCCTGTCCCAACAGTGCAGCTCCTTCCAGTCCCAGCACCGTTGCCAGTGTCCCTGTGGCAGGCCAGGGGGCCAGGGATCTCCCTGTGGCAGGCCAGGGGGCCAGGGGTCTCCCTGTGGCAGGCCAGGGGTCTCGCTGTGGCAGGCCAGGGGGCCAGGGGTCTCCCTGTGGCAGGCCAGGGGGCCAGGGGTCTCCCTGTGGCAGGCCAGGGGGCCAGGGGGCATCCTTTATTTAAACCCCACCCCGGAGCTGCTTCTGCCTCAGGGCCACAGCTGCAGCCTCAGGCCATCCTGCAAGGGCTTCCCCTCCACCATGATGGCCTGGCAGTTACGGCCACAAATCATATTAATAATTTCACATGTCTTCCGATGGTGCCTCGACCTTGAGGTGCCCTTGTGTTCTCCAGCCTGGTGGGGCTGTTGGCAGAACAAGGCTGTGAGTCGTCCCATTGACCCAGCCGGGTGCCTGTTCTGCCCGCTTTCCTTAACTGGATGGTGCTCCTGGAGGTGGCCTCCTATTGGTCGCCAGTGGGAAGATCGTACAGGCAGGTGGCGAGTAGGTTGGGGACCTACCATTGGTCCTGACCGCAGAAAATGTTCAAATGTGGTAAGATTCTACCCTGTTTGTCAGAGATACTATTTACTTTCTGAGAGCACCTTGGGCCGCCCCCAAACTAACAGAGTGCTGCACTGTCAGAGGGTCAGTACTGAGGGAGCGCTGCACTGTCAGAGGGTCAGTACTGAGGGAGTGCCGCACTGTCGGAGGGTCAGTACTGAGGGAGCGCCGCACTGTCGGAGGGTCAGTACGGAGGG
This sequence comes from Heterodontus francisci, assembly GCF_036365525.1. Taxonomy (NCBI): domain Eukaryota; kingdom Metazoa; phylum Chordata; class Chondrichthyes; order Heterodontiformes; family Heterodontidae; genus Heterodontus; species Heterodontus francisci. The sequence goes on from NC_090387.1 coordinate 3,475,240, forward strand.
AGTGCCGCACTGTCGGAGGGTCAGTACTGAGGGAGTGCCGGACATTCGGAGGGTCAGGACTGAGGGAGCGCCGCAATGTTGGAGGGTCAGTACTGAGAGAATGCCGCACTGTCGGAGGGTCAACACTGAGGGAGTGCTGCACTGTCGGAGGGTCAGTACTGAGGGAGCGCCGGACATTCGGAGGGTCAGGACTGAGGGAGCGCCGCAATGTTGGAGGGTCAGTACTGAGAGAATGCCGCACTGTCGGAGGGTCAACACTGAGGGAGTGCTGCACTGTTGGAGGGTCAGTACTGAGGGAGAGCTGCACTTTCGGAGGGTCAGTACTGAGAGAATGCCGCACAGTCGGAGGGTCAATACTGAGAGAATGCCGCACAGTCGGAGGGTCAATACTGAGGGAGTGCCGAACTGTCGGAGGGCCAGTACTGAGGGAATGCCGAACTGTCGGAGGGTCAGTACTGATGGAGAGCTGCACTGTCGGAGGGTCAGCACTGACGGTGCCGCACTGTCGGAGGGTCAGTATTGAGGGAGTGCCGCACTGTCGGAGGGTCAGTATTGAGGGAGTGCTGCATTGTCGGAGGGTCAGTACTGACTGAGTGCTGCAATGTCAGAGGGTCAGAACTGAGGGAGCGCAGCACTGTCGGAGGGACAGTACTGAGGGAGCACTGCACTGTCGGAGGGTCAGTACTGAGGGGGCGCCGCAATGCCGGAGGGTCAGTACTGAGAGAGTGCTGCACTGTCGGAGGGTCAGTACTGAGGGAGTGCCGCATGTCGGAGGGTCAGTACTGAGGGAGTTCCGAACCGTCGGAGGTTCAGTACTGAGGGAGTGCTGCACTGTCAGAGGGTCAGTACTAAGGGAGTGCTGCACTGTCGGAGGGTCAGTACTGAGGGAGCGCCGGACATTCGGAGGGTCAGTACTGAGGGTGTGCCACACTGTCGGAGGGTCAGTACTGAGGGAGCACTGCACTGTCGGAGGGTCAGTACTGAGGGAGTTCCGAACCGTCGGAGGTTCAGTACTGAGGGAGTGCTGCACTGTCAGAGGGTCAGTACTAAGGGAGTGCTGCACTGTCGGAGGGTCAGTACTGAGGGAGCGCCGGACATTCGGAGGGTCAGTACTGAGGGAGCACTGCACTGTCAGAGGGTCAGTACTGAGGGAGTGCTGCTCTGTCGTAGGGTCAGTACTGAGGGAGTGCCGCAATGCCGGAGGGTCAACACTGAGAGAGTGCTGCACTGTCAGAGGGTCAGTACTGAGGGAGTGCCGCTCTGTCGTAGGGTCAGTACTGAGGGAGTGCCGCAATGCCGGAGGGTCAGCACTGAGAGAGTGCTGCACTGTCGGAGGGTCAGTACTGAGGGAGCGCTGGACATTCGGAGGGTCAGGACTGAGGGAGGGCCGCAATGTTGGAGGTTCAGGACTGACGGAGTGCGCACTGTCGGAGGGTCAGCACTGAGGGAGCGCCGAACTGTCGGAGGGCCAGTACTGAGGGAGCGCCGAACTGTCGGAGGGTCAGTACTGAGGGAGCGCCGAACTGTCGGAGGGTCAGTACTGAGGGAGCGCCGAACTGTCGGAGCGTCAGTACTGAGGGAAAGCAGCACTGTGAGCGGGTCAGTACTGAGGGATGGCCGCAATGTCGGAAGGTCAGTACTGAGGGAACGCCGAACTGTCAGAGGGTCAGGACTGAGGGTGTGCCGCACTGTCAGGGGGTCAATACTGAGGGAGTGCTGAACTGTCGGAAACTCAGTACTGAGGGAGTGCCGAAGTGTCGGAGGGTCAGTACTGAGGGAGCGCCGGACATTCGGAGGGTCAGTACTGAGGGTGTGCCACACTGTCGGAGGGTCAGTACTGAGGGAGCACTGCACTGTCGGAGGGTCAGTACTGAGGGAGTGCCGCATGTCGGAGGGTCAGTACTGAGGGAGTTCCGAACCGTCGGAGGTTCAGTACTGAGGGAGTGCTGCACTGTCAGAGGGTCAGTACTAAGGGAGTGCTGCACTGTCGGAGGGTCAGTACTGAGGGAGCGCCGGACATTCGGAGGGTCAGTACTGAGGGTGTGCCACACTGTCGGAGGGTCAGTACTGAGGGAGCACTGCACTGTCAGAGGGTCAGTACTGAGGGAGTGCCGCTCTGTCGTAGGGTTAGTACTGAGGGAGTGCCGCAATGCCGGAGGGTCAGCACTGAGAGAGTGCCGCACTGTCGGAGGGTCAGTACTGAGGGAGTGCCGCACTGTCGGAGGGTCAGTACTGAGAGAGTGCTGCACTGTCGGAGGGTCAGTACTGAGGGAGCACTGCACTGTCGGAGGGTCAGTACTGAGAGAGTGTTGCATGTCAGAGGGTCAGTACTGAAGGAGCGCCGGACATTCGGAGGGTCAGCACTGTGGGTGTGCCACACTGTCGGAGGGTCTGCACTGAGGGAGTGCCGCACTGTCGGAGGGTCAGTACTGAGGGAGTGCCGCACTGTCGGAGGGTCAGTACTGAGGGAGTGCCGCACTGTCGGAGGGTCAGTACTGAGGGATCGCCGCACTGTCGGAGGGTCAGTACTGAGGGAGCGCCGCACTGTCGGAGGGTCAGTACTGAGGGAGCTCCGCACTGTCGGAGGGTCAGTACTGAGGGAGTGCCGCACTGTCGGAGGGTCAGTACTGAGGGAGTGCCGCACTGTCGGAGGGTCAGTACTGAGGGATTGCCGCACTGTCGGAGGGTCAGTACTGAGGGAGTGCCGCACTGTCGGAGGGTCAGTACTGAGGGAGTGCCGCACTGTCGGAGGGTCAGTACTGAGGGAGTGTCGCATGTCGGAGGGTCAGTACTGAGGGAGTGCCGCACTGTCGGAGGGTCAGTACTGAGGGAGTGCCGCACTGTCGGAGGTTCAGTACTGAGGGAGTGCCGCACTGTCGGAGGGTCAGTACTGAGGGAGTGTCGCACTGTCGGAGGGTCAGTACTGAGGGAGTGTCGCACTGTCGGAGGGTCAGTACTGAGGGAGTGCCGCACTGTCGGAGGGTCAGTACTGAGGGAGTGCCGCACTGTCGGAGGGTCAGTACTGAGGGAGTGCCGCACTGTCGGAGGGTCAGTACTGAGGGAGTGCCGCACTGTCGGAGGGTCAATACTGAGGGAGCGCCACACTGTCAGAGGGTCTGTACTGAGGGAGCGCCGAACTGTCGGAGTGTCAGTATTGAGGGAGTGCTGCACCGTCGGAGGGTAAGTGCTGAGGGAGTGTTGCACTCTCGGAGGATCAGTACTGAGGGAGTGCTGCACTGTTGGAGGCTCAATACTGAGGGATCGCCGCACTGTCGGAGGGTCAGTACTGAGGGAGTGCCGCACTGTCGGAGGGTCAGTGCTGAGCGAGGGCCGCACTGTTGGAGGGACATTCATGAGCGACCGACGCAATGTCGGAGGGTCAATATGGAGGGAGTGCCGCACTGTCGGAGGGTCAATACAGAGGGAGCGCCGCAGTGTCGGAGGGTCAGCACTGAGGGAGTGCCGCATATCGGAGGGTCAGTACTGAGGGAGTGCTGCACTGTTGGAGGGTCAGTACTGAGGGAGTGCCGCACTGTCGGAGGGTCAGTACTGAGGGAGTGCTGCACTGTTGGAGGGTCAGTACTGAGGGAGTGCTGCACTGTCGGAGGGTCAGTTCAGAGGGAGTGCCGCACTGTCGGAGGGTCAGTATTGAGGGAGTGCTGCAATGTCAGAGGGTCAGAACTGAGGGAGCGCAGCACTGTCGGAGGGTCAGTACTGAGGGAGCGACGCAATGCTGGAGGGTCAGTACTGAGAGAGTGCTGCACTGTCGGAGGGTCAGTACTAAGGGAGCGCTGCACTGTCGGAGGGTCGGTACTGAGGGAGCGCCGGACATTCGGAGGGTCAGTACTGTGGGTGTGCCACACTGTCGGAGGGTCTGCACTGAGGGAGTGCCGCACTGTCGGAGGTTCAGTACTGAGGGAGTGCCGCACTGTCGGAGGGTCAGTACTGAGGGAGTGCCGCACTGTCGGAGGGTCAGTACTGAGGGAGTGCCGCACTGTCGGAGGGTCAGTACTGAGGGAGTGCCGCACTGTCGGAGGGTCAGTACTGAGGGAGTGCCGCACTGTCGGAGGGTCAATACTGAGGGAGCGCCACACTGTCAGAGGGTCTGTACTGAGGGAGCGCCGAACTGTCGGAGGGTCAGTATTGAGGGAGTGCTGCACCGTCGGAGGGTAAGTGCTGAGGGAGTGTTGCACTCTCGGAGGATCAGTACTGAGGGAGTGCTGCACTGTTAGAGGCTCAATACTGAGGGATCGCCGCACTGTCGGAGGGTCAGTACTGAGGGAGTGCCGCACTGTCGGAGGGTCAGTGCTGAGCGAGGGCCGCACTGTTGGAGGGACATTCATGAGCGACCGACGCAATGTCGGAGGGTCAATATGGAGGGAGTGCCGCACTGTCGGAGGGTCAATACAGAGGGAGCGCCGCAGTGTCGGAGGGTCAGCACTGAGGGAGCACCGCACTGTCGGAGGGTCAGTACTGAGGGAGCGCCGAACTGTCGGAGGGTCAGTACTGAGGGAGCGCCGAACTGTCGGAGGGTCAGTACTGAGGGTGCGATGCACAGTCGGAGGGTCAGTAGTGAGCGAGTGCGCACTGTTGGAGGGACATTCATGAGGGACTGCGGCAATGTTGGAGGGTCAATATGGAGGGAGTGCTGCACTGTCGGAGGGTCGGTACTGAGGGAGCACCACACTTTCTGAGGGTCAGTACTGAGAGAGCGCTGCATCGTCAGAGGGTCAGTACTGACGGAGTGCCGCAAAGTCGGAGGGTCAGTAATGAGGGAGTGCTGCACTGTCGGAGGGTCAGTTCGGAGGGAGTGCCGAACTGTCGGAGGGTCAGCACTGAGGGAGTGCCGCATATCGGAGGGTCAGTACTGAGGGAGTGCCGCATATCGGAGGGTCAGTTCAGAGGGAGTGCCGCACTGTCGGAGGGTCAGTATTGAGGGAGTGCTGCAATGTCAGAGGGTCAGAACTGAGGGAGCGCAGCACTGTCGGAGGGTCAGTACTAAGGGAGCGCTGCACTGTCGGAGGGTCGGTACTGAGGGAGCGCCGGACATTCGGAGGGTCAGTACTGTGGGTGTGTCACACTGTCGGAGGGTCAGTACTGAGGGAGTGCCGCACTGTCGGAGGGTCAGTACTAAGGGAGCGCCGCACTGTCGGAGGGTCGGTACTGAGGGAGCGCCGCACTGTCGGAGGGTCAGTACTGAGGGAGTGCCGCACTGTCGGAGGGTCAGTACTGAGGGAGTGCCGCACTGTCGGAGGGTCAGTACTGAGGGAGTGCCGCACTGTCGGAGGGTCAGTACTGAGGGAGCGCCGCACTGGCGGAGGGTCAGTACTGAGGGAGTGCCGCACTGTCGGAGGGTCAGTACTGAGGGAGTGCCGCACTGTCGGAGGGTCAGTACTGAGGGAGTGCCGCACTGTCGGAGGGTCAGTACTGAGGGAGTGCCGCACTGTCGGAGGGTCAGTACTGAGGGAGTGCCGCACTGTCAGAGGGTCAGTACTGAGGGAGTGCCGCACTGTCGGAGGGTCAGTACTGAGGGAGTGCCGCACTGTCGGAGGGTCAGTACTGAGGGAGTGCCGCACTGTCGGAGGGTCAGTACTGAGGGAACGCCGAACTGTCAGAGGGTCAGGACTGAGGGTGTGCCGCACTGTCAGGGGGTCAATACTGAGGGAGTGCTGAACTGTCGGAAACTCAGTACTGAGGGAGTGCCGAAGAGTCGGAGGGTCAGTACTGAGGGAGTGCCGAACTGTCGGAGGGTCAGTACTGAGGGAGCGCCGAACTGTCAGAGGGTCAGTACTGAGGGAGTGCTGCACTGTCAGAGGGTCAGTACTGAGGGTGTGCCGAACTGTCGGAGGGTCGGTACTGAAGTAGACCACATTGTCGGAGGGTCAGTACTGAGGGAGCGCTGCACTGTCGGACGGTCAGAACTGAGGGAGTGCTGCACTGTCGGAGGGTCAGTACTGAGGGAGCGCCACACTGTCGGAGGGTCTGTACTGAGGGAGCGCCGAGCTGTCGGAGGGTCAGTATTGAGCAGTGCTGCACTTTCGGAGGGTAAGTGCTGAGGGAGTGCTGCACTCTCGGAGGGTCAGTACTGAGGGAGCGCCACACTGTCGGAGGGTCACTACTGATGGAGCGCCACACTGTCGGAGGGTCTGTACTGAGGGAGCGCCGAGCTGTCGGAGGGTCAGTATTGAGCAGTGCTGCACTTTCGGAGGGTAAGTGCTGAGGGAGTGCTGCACTCTCGGAGGATCAGTACTGAGGGAGTGCTGCACTGTCAGAGGCTCAATACTGAGGGAGCGCAGCACTGTCGGAGGGTCAGTACTGAGGGAGCGTCGTACTATCGGAGGGTCAATACTGAGTGAGTGCCGCACTGTCGGAGGGTCAGTACGGAGGGAGTGCCGCACTGTCGGAGGGTCAGTACGGAGGGAGTGCCGCACTGTCGGAGGGTCAATACTGAGTGAGTGCCGCACTGTCGGAGGGTCAGTACGGAGGGAGTGCCGCACTGTCGGTGGGTCAGTACGGAGGGAGTGCCGCACTGTCGGAGGGTCAGTACGGAGGGAGTGCCGTACTGTCGGAGGGTCAATACAGAGGGAGTGCCGCACTGTCGGAGGGTCAGTACGGAGTGAGTGCCGCACTGTCGGAGGGTCAGTACGGAGTGAGTGCCGCACTGTCGGAGGGTCAGTACGGAGTGAGTGCCGCACTGTCAGAGGGTCAGTACGGAGGGAGTGCCGCACTGTCGGAGGGTCAATACGGAGTGAGTGCCGCACTGTCGGAGGGTCAGTACGGAGTGAGTGCCGCACTGTCGGAGGGTCAGTACGGAGTGAGTGCCGCACTGTCGGAGGGTCAATACAGAGGGAGTGCCGCACTGTCGGAGGGTCAATACAGAGGGAGTGCCGCACTGTCGGAGGGTCAGTACGGAGGGAGTGCCGCACTGTCGGAGGGTCAGTACGGAGGGAGTGCCGCACTGTCGGAGGGTCAATACTGAGTGAGTGCCGCACTGTCGGAGGGTCAGTACGGAGGGAGTGCCGCACTGTCGGAGGGTCAGTACGGAGGGAGTGCCGCACTGTCGGAGGGTCAGTACGGAGGGAGTGCCGCACTGTCGGAGGGTCAATACGGAGTGAGTGCCGCACTGTCGGAGGGTCAGTACGGAGTGAGTGTCGCACTGTCGGAGGGTCAATACAGAGGGAGTGCCGCACTGTCGGAGGGTCAATACAGATGGAGTGCCGCACTGTCGGAGGGTCAGTACGGAGGGAGTGCCGCACTGTCGGAGGGTCAGTACGGAGGGAGTGCCGCACTGTCGGAGGGTCAATACTGAGTGAGTGCCGCACTGTCGGAGGGTCAGTACTAAGGGAGTGCTGCACTGTCGGAGGGTCAGTACTGAGGGAGCGCCGGACATTCGGAGGGTCAGTACTGAGGGAGCACTGCACTGTCAGAGGGTCAGTACTGAGGGAGTGCTGCTCTGTCGTAGGGTCAGTACTGAGGGAGTGCCGCAATGCCGGAGGGTCAACACTGAGAGAGTGCTGCACTGTCAGAGGGTCAGTACTGAGGGAGTGCCGCTCTGTCGTAGGGTCAGTACTGAGGGAGTGCCGCAATGCCGGAGGGTCAGCACTGAGAGAGTGCTGCACTGTCGGAGGGTCAGTACTGAGGGAGCGCTGGACATTCGGAGGGTCAGGACTGAGGGAGGGCCGCAATGTTGGAGGTTCAGGACTGACGGAGTGCGCACTGTCGGAGGGTCAGCACTGAGGGAGCGCCGAACTGTCGGAGGGTCAGTACTGAGGGAGCGCCGAACTGTCGGAGGGTCAGTACTGAGGGAGCGCCGAACTGTCGGAGGGTCAGTACTGAGGGAGCGCCGAACTGTCGGAGCGTCAGTACTGAGGGAAAGCAGCACTGTGAGCGGGTCAGTACTGAGGGATGGCCGCAATGTCGGAAGGTCAGTACTGAGGGAACGCCGAACTGTCAGAGGGTCAGGACTGAGGGTGTGCCGCACTGTCAGGGGGTCAATACTGAGGGAGTGCTGAACTGTCGGAAACTCAGTACTGAGGGAGTGCCGAAGTGTCGGAGGGTCAGTACTGAGGGAGCGCCGGACATTCGGAGGGTCAGTACTGAGGGTGTGCCACACTGTCGGAGGGTCAGTACTGAGGGAGCACTGCACTGTCGGAGGGTCAGTACTGAGGGAGTGCCGCATGTCGGAGGGTCAGTACTGAGGGAGTTCCGAACCGTCGGAGGTTCAGTACTGAGGGAGTGCTGCACTGTCAGAGGGTCAGTACTAAGGGAGTGCTGCACTGTCGGAGGGTCAGTACTGAGGGAGCGCCGGACATTCGGAGGGTCAGTACTGAGGGTGTGCCACACTGTCGGAGGGTCAGTACTGAGGGAGCACTGCACTGTCAGAGGGTCAGTACTGAGGGAGTGCCGCTCTGTCGTAGGGTTAGTACTGAGGGAGTGCCGCAATGCCGGAGGGTCAGCACTGAGAGAGTGCCGCACTGTCGGAGGGTCAGTACTGAGGGAGTGCCGCACTGTCGGAGGGTCAGTACTGAGAGAGTGCTGCACTGTCGGAGGGTCAGTACTGAGGGAGCACTGCACTGTCGGAGGGTCAGTACTGAGAGAGTGTTGCATGTCAGAGGGTCAGTACTGAAGGAGCGCCGGACATTCGGAGGGTCAGCACTGTGGGTGTGCCACACTGTCGGAGGGTCTGCACTGAGGGAGTGCCGCACTGTCGGAGGGTCAGTACTGAGGGAGTGCCGCACTGTCGGAGGGTCAGTACTGAGGGAGTGCCGCACTGTCGGAGGGTCAGTACTGAGGGATCGCCGCACTGTCGGAGGGTCAGTACTGAGGGAGCGCCGCACTGTCGGAGGGTCAGTACTGAGGGAGCGCCGCACTGTCGGAGGGTCAGTACTGAGGGAGTGCCGCACTGTCGGAGGGTCAGTACTGAGGGAGTGCCGCACTGTCGGAGGGTCAGTACTGAGGGATTGCCGCACTGTCGGAGGGTCAGTACTGAGGGAGTGCCGCACTGTCGGAGGGTCAGTACTGAGGGAGTGCCGCACTGTCGGAGGGTCAGTACTGAGGGAGTGTCGCATGTCGGAGGGTCAGTACTGAGGGAGTGCCGCACTGTCGGAGGGTCAGTACTGAGGGAGTGCCGCACTGTCGGAGGTTCAGTACTGAGGGAGTGCCGCACTGTCGGAGGGTCAGTACTGAGGGAGTGTCGCACTGTCGGAGGGTCAGTACTGAGGGAGTGTCGCACTGTCGGAGGGTCAGTACTGAGGGAGTGCCGCACTGTCGGAGGGTCAGTACTGAGGGAGTGCCGCACTGTCGGAGGGTCAGTACTGAGGGAGTGCCGCACTGTCGGAGGGTCAGTACTGAGGGAGTGCCGCACTGTCGGAGGGTCAATACTGAGGGAGCGCCACACTGTCAGAGGGTCTGTACTGAGGGAGCGCCGAACTGTCGGAGTGTCAGTATTGAGGGAGTGCTGCACCGTCGGAGGGTAAGTGCTGAGGGAGTGTTGCACTCTCGGAGGATCAGTACTGAGGGAGTGCTGCACTGTTGGAGGCTCAATACTGAGGGATCGCCGCACTGTCGGAGGGTCAGTACTGAGGGAGTGCCGCACTGTCGGAGGGTCAGTGCTGAGCGAGGGCCGCACTGTTGGAGGGACATTCATGAGCGACCGACGCAATGTCGGAGGGTCAATATGGAGGGAGTGCCGCACTGTCGGAGGGTCAATACAGAGGGAGCGCCGCAGTGTCGGAGGGTCAGCACTGAGGGAGTGCCGCATATCGGAGGGTCAGTACTGAGGGAGTGCTGCACTGTTGGAGGGTCAGTACTGAGGGAGTGCCGCACTGTCGGAGGGTCAGTACTGAGGGAGTGCTGCACTGTTGGAGGGTCAGTACTGAGGGAGTGCTGCACTGTCGGAGGGTCAGTTCAGAGGGAGTGCCGCACTGTCGGAGGGTCAGTATTGAGGGAGTGCTGCAATGTCAGAGGGTCAGAACTGAGGGAGCGCAACACTGTCGGAGGGTCAGTACTGAGGGAGCGACGCAATGCTGGAGGGTCAGTACTGAGAGAGTGCTGCACTGTCGGAGGGTCAGTACTAAGGGAGCGCTGCACTGTCGGAGGGTCGGTACTGAGGGAGCGCCGGACATTCGGAGGGTCAGTACTGTGGGTGTGCCACACTGTCGGAGGGTCTGCACTGAGGGAGTGCCGCACTGTCGGAGGTTCAGTACTGAGGGAGTGCCGCACTGTCGGAGGGTCAGTACTGAGGGAGTGCCGCACTGTCGGAGGGTCAGTACTGAGGGAGTGCCGCACTGTCGGAGGGTCAGTACTGAGGGAGTGCCGCACTGTCGGAGGGTCAGTACTGAGGGAGTGCCGCACTGTCGGAGGGTCAATACTGAGGGAGCGCCACACTGTCAGAGGGTCTGTACTGAGGGAGCGCCGAACTGTCGGAGGGTCAGTATTGAGGGAGTGCTGCACCGTCGGAGGGTAAGTGCTGAGGGAGTGTTGCACTCTCGGAGGATCAGTACTGAGGGAGTGCTGCACTGTTAGAGGCTCAATACTGAGGGATCGCCGCACTGTCGGAGGGTCAGTACTGAGGGAGTGCCGCACTGTCGGAGGGTCAGTGCTGAGCGAGGGCCGCACTGTTGGAGGGACATTCATGAGCGACCGACGCAATGTCGGAGGGTCAATATGGAGGGAGTGCCGCACTGTCGGAGGGTCAATACAGAGGGAGCGCCGCAGTGTCGGAGGGTCAGCACTGAGGGAGCACCGCACTGTCGGAGGGTCAGTACTGAGGGAGCGCCGAACTGTCGGAGGGTCAGTACTGAGGGAGCGCCGAACTGTCGGAGGGTCAGTACTGAGGGTGCGATGCACAGTCGGAGGGTCAGTAGTGAGCGAGTGCGCACTGTTGGAGGGACATTCATGAGGGACTGCGGCAATGTTGGAGGGTCAATATGGAGGGAGTGCTGCACTGTCGGAGGGTCGGTACTGAGGGAGCACCACACTTTCTGAGGGTCAGTACTGAGAGAGCGCTGCATCGTCAGAGGGTCAGTACTGACGGAGTGCCGCAAAGTCGGAGGGTCAGTAATGAGGGAGTGCTGCACTGTCGGAGGGTCAGTTCGGAGGGAGTGCCGAACTGTCGGAGGGTCAGCACTGAGGGAGTGCCGCATATCGGAGGGTCAGTACTGAGGGAGTGCCGCATATCGGAGGGTCAGTTCAGAGGGAGTGCCGCACTGTCGGAGGGTCAGTATTGAGGGAGTGCTGCAATGTCAGAGGGTCAGAACTGAGGGAGCGCAGCACTGTCGGAGGGTCAGTACTAAGGGAGCGCTGCACTGTCGGAGGGTCGGTACTGAGGGAGCGCCGGACATTCGGAGGGTCAGTACTGTGGGTGTGTCACACTGTCGGAGGGTCAGTACTGAGGGAGTGCCGCACTGTCGGAGGGTCAGTACTAAGGGAGCGCCGCACTGTCGGAGGGTCGGTACTGAGGGAGCGCCGCACTGTCGGAGGGTCAGTACTGAGGGAGTGCCGCACTGTCGGAGGGTCAGTACTGAGGGAGTGCCGCACTGTCGGAGGGTCAGTACTGAGGGAGTGCCGCACTGTCGGAGGGTCAGTACTGAGGGAGCGCCGCACTGGCGGAGGGTCAGTACTGAGGGAGTGCCGCACTGTCGGAGGGTCAGTACTGAGGGAGTGCCGCACTGTCGGAGGGTCAGTACTGAGGGAGTGCCGCACTGTCGGAGGGTCAGTACTGAGGGAGTGCCGCACTGTCGGAGGGTCAGTACTGAGGGAGTGCCGCACTGTCAGAGGGTCAGTACTGAGGGAGTGCCGCACTGTCGGAGGGTCAGTACTGAGGGAGTGCCGCACTGTCGGAGGGTCAGTACTGAGGGAGTGCCGCACTGTCGGAGGGTCAGTACTGAGGGAACGCCGAACTGTCAGAGGGTCAGGACTGAGGGTGTGCCGCACTGTCAGGGGGTCAATACTGAGGGAGTGCTGAACTGTCGGAAACTCAGTACTGAGGGAGTGCCGAAGAGTCGGAGGGTCAGTACTGAGGGAGTGCCGAACTGTCGGAGGGTCAGTACTGAGGGAGCGCCGAACTGTCAGAGGGTCAGTACTGAGGGAGTGCTGCACTGTCAGAGGGTCAGTACTGAGGGTGTGCCGAACTGTCGGAGGGTCGGTACTGAAGTAGACCACATTGTCGGAGGGTCAGTACTGAGGGAGCGCTGCACTGTCGGACGGTCAGAACTGAGGGAGTGCTGCACTGTCGGAGGGTCAGTACTGAGGGAGCGCCACACTGTCGGAGGGTCACTACTGATGGAGCGCCACACTGTCGGAGGGTCTGTACTGAGGGAGCGCCGAGCTGTCGGAGGGTCAGTATTGAGCAGTGCTGCACTTTCGGAGGGTAAGTGCTGAGGGAGTGCTGCACTCTCGGAGGGTCAGTACTGAGGGAGCGCCACACTGTCGGAGGGTCACTACTGATGGAGCGCCACACTGTCGGAGGGTCTGTACTGAGGGAGCGCCGAGCTGTCGGAGGGTCAGTATTGAGCAGTGCTGCACTTTCGGAGGGTAAGTGCTGAGGGAGTGCTGCACTCTCGGAGGATCAGTACTGAGGGAGTGCTGCACTGTCAGAGGCTCAATACTGAGGGAGCGCAGCACTGTCGGAGGGTCAGTACTGAGGGAGCGTCGTACTATCGGAGGGTCAATACTGAGTGAGTGCCGCACTGTCGGAGGGTCAGTACGGAGGGAGTGCCGCACTGTCGGAGGGTCAGTACGGAGGGAGTGCCGCACTGTCGGAGGGTCAATACTGAGTGAGTGCCGCACTGTCGGAGGGTCAGTACGGAGGGAGTGCCGCACTGTCGGTGGGTCAGTACGGAGGGAGTGCCGCACTGTCGGAGGGTCAGTACGGAGGGAGTGCCGTACTGTCGGAGGGTCAATACAGAGGGAGTGCCGCACTGTCGGAGGGTCAGTACGGAGTGAGTGCCGCACTGTCGGAGGGTCAGTACGGAGTGAGTGCCGCACTGTCGGAGGGTCAGTACGGAGTGAGTGCCGCACTGTCAGAGGGTCAGTACGGAGGGAGTGCCGCACTGTCGGAGGGTCAATACGGAGTGAGTGCCGCACTGTCGGAGGGTCAGTACGGAGTGAGTGCCGCACTGTCGGAGGGTCAATACAGAGGGAGTGCCGCACTGTCGGAGGGTCAGTACGGAGGGAGTGCCGCACTGTCGGAGGGTCAGTACGGAGGGAGTGCCGCACTGTCGGAGGGTCAATACTGAGTGAGTGCCGCACTGTCGGAGGGTCAGTACGGAGGGAGTGCCGCACTGTCGGAGGGTCAGTACGGAGGGAGTGCCGCACTGTCGGAGGGTCAGTACGGAGGGAGTGCCGCACTGTCGGAGGGTCAATACGGAGTGAGTGCCGCACTGTCGGAGGGTCAGTACGGAGTGAGTGTCGCACTGTCGGAGGGTCAATACAGAGGGAGTGCCGCACTGTCGGAGGGTCAATACAGATGGAGTGCCGCACTGTCGGAGGGTCAGTACGGAGGGAGTGCCGCACTGTCGGAGGGTCAGTACGGAGGGAGTGCCGCACTGTCGGAGGGTCAATACTGAGTGAGTGCCGCACTGTCGGAGGGTCAGTACGGTGGGAGTGCCGCACTGTCGGAGGGTCAGTACGGAGAGAGTGCCGCACTGTCGGAGGGTCAGTACGGAGGGAGTGCCGCACTGTCGGAGGGTCAATACAGAGGGAGTGCCGCACTGTCGGAGGGTCAATACTGAGGGAGTGCTGCACTGGCGGAGGGTCAGTACTGAGGGAGTGCCGCACTGTCGGAGGGTCAGTACTGAGGGAGTGCCGCACTGTCGGAGGGTCAGTACTGAGGGAGTGCCGCACTGTCGGAGGGTCAGTACTGAGGGAGTGCCGCACTGTCGGAGGGTCAGTACTGAGGGAGCGCCGGACATTCGGAGGGTCAGGACTGAGGGAGTGCCGCACTGTTGGAGGGTCAGTACTGAGAGAATGCCGCACTGTCGGAGGGTCAACACTGAGGGAGTGCTGCACTGTTGGAGGGTCAGTACTGAGGGAGAGCTGCACTGTCGGAGGGTCAGTACTGAGAGAATGCCGCACAGTCGGAGGGTCAATACTGAGAGAATGCCGCACAGTAGGAGGGTCAATACTGAGAGAATGCCGCACAGTCGGAGGGTCAATACTGAGGGAGTGCCGAACTGTCGGAGGGCCAGTACTGAGGGAATGCCGAACTGTCGGAGGGTCAGTACTGAGGGAATGCCGAACTGTCGGAGGGTCAGTACTGATGGAGAGCTGCACTGTCGGAGGGTCAGCACTGACGGAGTGCCGTATGTCGGAGGGTCAGTCCTGAGGGAGTGCTGCACCTTCGGAGGGTCAGTACTGAGGGAGTGCCGCACTGTCGGAGGGTCAGTATTGAGGGAGTGCCGCACTGTCGGAGGGTCAGTATTGAGGGAGTGCTGCATTGTCGGAGGGTCAGTACTGACTGAGTGCTGCAATGTCAGAGGGTCAGAACTGAGGGAGCGCAGCACTGTCGGAGGGACAGTACTGAGGGAGCACTGCATTGTCGGAGGGTCAGTACTGAGGAGGCGCCGCAATGCCGGAGGGTCAGTACTGAGAGAGTGCTGCACTGTCGGAGGGTCAGTACTGAGGGTGTGCCGCATGTCGGAGGGTCAGTACTGAGGGAGTTCCGAACCGTCGGAGGTTCAGTACTGAGGGAGTGCTGCACTGTCAGAGGGTCAGTACTAAGGGAGTGCTGCACTGTCGGAGGGTCAGTACTGAGGGAGCACTGCACTGTCGGAGGGTCAGTACTGAGGGTGTGCCACACTGTCGGAGGGTCAGTACTGAGGGAGCACTGCACTGTCGGAGGGTCAGTACTGAGGGAGTGCCGCATGTCGGAGGGTCAGTACTGAGGGAGTTCCGAGCCGTCGGAGGTTCAGTACTGAGGGAGTGCTGCACTGTCAGAGGGTCAGTACTAAGGGAGTGCTGCACTGTCGGAGGGTCAGTACTGAGGGAGCGCCGGACATTCGGAGGGTCAGTACTGAGGGTGTGCCACACTGTCGGAGGGTCAGTACTGAGGGAGCACTGCACTGTCGGAGGGTCAGTACTGAGGGAGTGCCGCATGTCGGAGGGTCAGTACTGAGGGAGTTCCGAGCCGTCGGAGGTTCAGTACTGAGGGAGTGCTGCACTGTCAGAGGGTCAGTACTAAGGGAGTGCTGCACTGTCGGAGGGTCAGTACTGAGGGAGCGCCGGACATTCGGAGGGTCAGTACTGAGGGTGTGCCACACTGTCGGAGGGTCAGTACTGAGGGAGCACTGCACTGTCAGAGGGTCAGTACTGAGGGAGTGCCGCTCTGTCGTAGGGTCAGTACTGAGGGAGTGCCGCAATGCCGGAGGGTCAACACTGAGAGAGTGCTGCACTGTCGGAGGGTCAGTACTGAGGGAGCACTGCACTGTCAGAGGGTCAGTACTGAGGGAGTGCCGCTCTGTCGTAGGGTCAGTACTGAGGGAGTGCCGCAATGCCGGAGGGTCAACACTGAGAGAGTGCTGCACTGTCGGAGGGTCAGTACTGAGGGAGCGCCGGACATTCGGAGGGTCAGGACTGAGGGAGGGCCGCAATGTCGGAGGGTCAGGACTGTGGGAATGGCGCAATGTCGGAGGGTCAGTACTCAGGGAGCACTGCACTGTCGGAGGGTCAATACTGAGGGAGTGCCGCACTGTCGGAGGGTCAGTACTGAGGGAGTGCCGCACTGTCGGAGGGTCAATACTGAGGGAGTGCCGCACTGTCGGAGGGTCAGTACTGAGGGAGTGCCGCACTGTCGGAGGGTCAGTACTGAGGGAGTGCCGCACTGTCGGAGGGTCAGTACTGAGGGAGTGCCGCACTGTCGGAGGGTCTGTACTGAGGGAGTGCCGCACTGTCGGAGGGTCAATACTGAGGGAGCGCCACACTGTCAGAGGGTCTGTACTGAGGGAGCGCCGAACTGTCGGAGGGTCAGTACTGAGCGAGTGCCGAACTGTCGGAGGGTCAGTATTGAGGGAGTGCTGCACCGTCGGAGGGTACGTGCTGAGGGAGTGTTGCACTCTCGGAGGATCAGTACTGAGGGAGTGCTGCACTGTTTGAGGCTCAATACTGAGGGAGCGCAGCACTGTCAGAGGGTCAGTACTGAGGGAGTGCCGCACTGTCGGAGGGTCAGTGCTTAGCGAGGGCCGCACTGTTGGCGGGTCAGTAATGAGGGAGAGCGCACTGTGGGAGGGTCAGTACTGAGTGAGTGCCGAACTGTGGGAGGGTCAGTACTGAGGGAGCACTGCACTGTCGGAGGGTCAGTACTGAGCGAGTGCCGATCAGTCGGACGGTCAGTACTGAGGGAGTGCAGCACTGTCGGAGGGTCAGTACTGAGGGAGTGCTGCACTGTCGGAGGCTCAATACTGAGGGAGCGCAGCACTGTCGGAGGGTCAGTACTGAACGAGTGCCGCTCTGTGAGAGGGTCAGTACTGAGGGAGTGCCGCACTGTCGGAGGCTCAATACTGAGGGAGCGCAGCACTGTCGGAGGGTCAGTACTGAACGAGTGCCGCTCTGTGAGAGGGTCAGTACTGAGGGAGTGCCGCATGTCGGAGGGTCACTATTGGGGGAGTGGTGCACTGTCGGAGGGTCAGTACTGAGGATGCGCCGCACAGTCGGAGGGTCAGTACTGAGCGAGTGCGCACTGTTGGAGGGACATTCATGAGGGACTGCCGCAATGTTGGAGGGTCAGTACTGAGGGAGTGCTGCACTGTCGGAGGGTCAGCACGGAGCGAGGTTCGATCTGTCGGAGGGTCAGTACTGAGGGAGTGCTGCACTGTCGGAGGGTCAGTACTGAGGGAGTGCCGAAATGTCGGAGGGTCAGTACTGAGGGAGTGCCGAAATGTCGGAGGGTCAGTACTGAGGGAGAGCTGCAGTGTCAGAGGGTCAGTACTGAGGGAGTGTTGCACTGTCGGAGGGTCAGTACTGAGGGAGCGCTGCACCTTCGGAGGGTCAGTACTGAGGGAGTGCCGCACTGTCGGAGGGTCAGTATTGAGGGAGTGCCGCACTGTCGGAGGGTCAGTATTGAGGGAGTGCTGCATTGTCGGAGGGTCAGTACTGACTGAGTGCTGCAATGTCAGAGGGTCAGAACTGAGGGAGCGCAGCACTGTCGGAGGGACAGTACTGAGGGAGCACTGCATTGTCGGAGGGTCAGTACTGAGGAGGCGCCGCAATGCCGGAGGGTCAGTACTGAGAGAGTGCTGCACTGTCGGAGGGTCAGTACTGAGGGAGTGCCGCATGTCGGAGGGTCAGTACTGAGGGAGTTCCGAACCGTCGGAGGTTCAGTACTGAGGGAGTGCTGCACTGTCAGAGGGTCAGTACTAAGGGAGTGCTGCACTGTCGGAGGGTCAGTACTGAGGGAGCGCCGGACATTCGGAGGGTCAGTACTGAGGGTGTGCCACACTGTCGGAGGGTCAGTACTGAGGGAGCACTGCACTGTTGGAGGGTCAGTACTGAGGGAGTGCCGCATGTCGGAGGGTCAGTACTGAGGGAGTTCCGAGCCGTCGGAGGTTCAGTACTGAGGGAGTGCTGCACTGTCAGAGGGTCAGTACTAAGGGAGTGCTGCACTGTCGGAGGGTCAGTACTAAGGGAGTGCTGCACTGTCAGAGGGTCAGTACTAAGGGAGTGCCGCACTGTCGGAGGGTCAGTACTGAGGGAGCGCCGGACATTCGGAGGGTCAGTACTGAGGGTGTGCCACACTGTCGGAGGGTCAGTACTGAGGGAGCACTGCACTGTCAGAGGGTCAGTACTGAGGGAGTGCCGCTCTGTCGTAGGGTCAGTACTGAGGGAGTGCCGCAATGCCGGAGGGTCAACACTGAGAGAGTGCTGCACTGTCGGAGGGTCAGTACTGAGGGAGCGCCGGACATTCGGAGGGTCAGGACTGAGGGAGGGCCGCAATGTCGGAGGGTCAGGACTGTGGGAATGGCGCAATGTCGGAGGGTCAGTACTCAGGGAGCACTGCACTGTCGGAGGGTCAGTACTGAGAGAGTGTTGCATGTCAGAGGGTCAGTACTGAGGGAGAGCCATATGTCGGAGGGTCAGTACTGAGGGAGCGCCGCACTGTCGGAGGGTCAGTACTGAGGGAGTGCCGCACTGTCGGAGGGTCAATACTGAGGGAG
This sequence comes from Heterodontus francisci, assembly GCF_036365525.1. Classification (NCBI taxonomy): domain Eukaryota; kingdom Metazoa; phylum Chordata; class Chondrichthyes; order Heterodontiformes; family Heterodontidae; genus Heterodontus; species Heterodontus francisci. Next base: position 3,493,389 of record NC_090387.1, read on the forward strand.
TGCCGCACTGTCGGAGGGTCAGTACTGAGGGAGTGCCGCACTGTCGGAGGGTCAGTACTGAGGGAGTGCCGCACTGTCGGAGGGTCAATACTGAGGGAGCGCCACACTGTCAGAGGGTCTGTACTGAGGGAGCGCCGAACTGTCGGAGGGTCAGTACTGAGCGAGTGCCGAACTGTCGGAGGGTCAGTATTGAGGGAGTGCTGCACCGTCGGAGGGTAAGTGCTGAGGGAGTGTTGCACTCTCGGAGGATCAGTACTGAGGGAGTGCTGCACTGTTAGAGGCTCAATACTGAGGGAGCGCAGCACTGTCAGAGGGTCAGTACTGAGGGATCGCCGCACTGTCGGAGGGTCAGTACTGAGGGAGTGCCGCACTGTCGGAGGGTCAGTGCTGAGCGAGGGCCGCACTGTTGGCGGGTCAGTAATGAGGGAGAGCGCACTGTGGGAGGGTCAGTACTGAGTGAGTGCCGAACTGTGGGAGGGTCAGTACTGAGGGAGCACTGCACTGTCGGAGGGTCAGTACTGAGCGAGTGCCGATCAGTCGGACGGTCAGTACTGAGGGAGTGCAGCACTGTCGGAGGGTCAGTACTGAGGGAGTGCTGCACTGTCGGAGGCTCAATACTGAGGGAGCGCAGCACTGTCGGAGGGTCAGTACTGAACGAGTGCCGCTCTGTGAGAGGGTCAGTACTGAGGGAGTGCCGCACTGTCGGAGGCTCAATACTGAGGGAGCGCAGCACTGTCGGAGGGTCAGTACTGAACGAGTGCCGCTCTGTGAGAGGGTCAGTACTGAGGGAGTGCCGCATGTCGGAGGGTCACTATTGGGGGAGTGGTGCACTGTCGGAGGGTCAGTACTGAGGATGCGCCGCACAGTCGGAGGGTCAGTACTGAGCGAGTGCGCATTGTTGGAGGGACATTCATGAGGGACTGCCGCAATGTTGGAGGGTCAGTACTGAGGGAGTGCTGCACTGTCGGAGGGTCAGCACGGAGCGAGGTTCGATCTGTCGGAGGGTCAGTACTGAGGGAGTGCTGCACTGTCGGAGGGTCAGTACTGAGGGAGTGCCGAAATGTCGGAGGGTCAGTACTGAGGGAGAGCTGCAGTGTCAGAGGGTCAGTACTGAGGGTGTGTTGCACTGTCGGAGGGTCAGTACTGAGGGAGCGCTGCACTGTCGGAGGGTCAGTACTGAGGGAGTGCCGAACTGTCGGAGGGTTAGTTCGGAGGGAGTGCCGATCAGTCGGAGGGTCAGTAGTGAGAGAGTGCCGCACTGTCGGAGGGTCAGTCCTGAGGGAGTGCCGCACTGTCGGAGGGTCAGTCCTGAGGGAGTGCCGCACTGTCGGAGGGTCAGTCCTGAGGGAGTGCCGCACTGTCGGAGGGTGAGGACGGAGCGAGTGCCGCACTGTCGGAGGGTCAGTCCTGAGGGAGTGCCGCACTGTCGGAGGGTGAGGACGGAGCGAGTGCCGCACTGTCGGAGGGTCAGTACTGAGGAAGTGCCGCACTGTCGGAGGGTGAGGACGGAGCGAGTGCCGCAATGTCGGAGAGTCAGTACTGGGGGAGTGCCGCACTGTCGGAGGGTGAGGACGGAGCGAGTGCGCACTGTCGGAGGGTCAGTACTGAGGAAGTGCCGCACTGTCGGAGGGTGAGGACGGAGCGAGTGCGCACTGTCGGAGAGTCAGTACTGGGGGAGTGCCGCACTGTCGGAGGGTGAGGACGGAGCGAGTGCCGCAATGTCGGAGAGTCAGTACTGGGGGAGCTCTGTCGAAAGTGCCATCTTTTGGATGATTTGTTAATCCGAGGTCCCGTTGTCTCTCAGGTGGATTTGAGGCTCTCTACTGGATGTAATGGAAAGGGAATTCTCCCTCCTGTCCTGAACTCTCCTCGAACACCATTCTTCATGTTTTCAAATCCCTCCATGGTCTCACCACTCCCTATCTTGCAACCAGTTCTGACCTCTTGAGCATTTCCAATTCCTATCACTCCACCATTGGCGGCCGTGCCTTCAGCTGGCTGGGCCCTCACCTCTGGAATTCCCTCCCTAATCCTCCAGACCCTCCCTCTTTCCTCCTTCTAACCTGTTGGTCACCTCTCCTGATATCTTCTTATGTGGCTCGGTGGCAAATGGTATTGATTGTGCTGCCATTAGGTGCTGCAGACCTATTTCTACATTCTAGGCACTATATAAATGCAATCTGTTATTGTTGACTATGCATGTGCTGTGAGTCCTCAGCATGATCTTCTTTGTTGGTAATCTCTGCCGACCATTCTGTTCCTCTCCTTCGTCACATTGTCTCAACATTGAAAGTGAAAGAAAATCTTCCATTTCTGCTACACCTTTTAGCAACTCAGGATGTGTCAAAGACCTTAACAGGCAATGAGATCTTTTTAAATGTAGTCACTGTTTAAATGCAGCTACTGCAGAAGCAAATTTACACAAAGCAAGATCCCACAAACAGCAATGCTTTAATCTCGAGATTAAACCTGTTTTTGTGATGTTGGTTGAGGGAATAATATTGGCCGGGACACCGGGCAGAACTCCCCTTCTTCCAAATACAGCCAAAGGATCTTATAAATCCACCTGAGAGAAAACGGGACCTCGGTTTAACAACTCATCCGAAAGATGGCACTTTCGACAGAGCTCCCTCAGTACTGACCCTCCAACAGTGCAGCACTCCTTCAGTACTGACCCTCCAACAATGCGGCGCTCCCTCAGTACTGACCCTCCAACACTGCTGCACTCCCTCAGTATTGAACCTCCAAAAGGGCAGCACTCCCTCAGTACTCACCCTCCGACAGTGCAGCACACCCTCAGTACTGACCCTCCGACTGTGCAGCACTCCCTCAGTGCTGACCCTCCGACTGTGCAGCACTCCCTCAGTGCTGACCCTCCGACTGTGCAGCACTCCCTCAGTGCTGACCCTCCGACTGTGCAGCACTCCCTCAGTGCTGACCCTCCGACTGTGCAGCACTCCCTCAGCGCTGACCCTCCGACACTGCAGCACTCCCTCAGTACTGACCCTCCGACACTGCAGCACTCCCTCAGTACTGACCCTCCGACACTGCAGCACTCCCTCAGTACTGACCCTCCGACAGTAAAGCTCCTTCTACTTATCCCAAAAAAAAAGGAATAAAAAACTGGATTGGCTGGAGAGTTTGAAGCACTTCAAGTTTGCAATCAGGCACAACAGCTGTACTTGTGATGGTTGGTGGGAGCTGGAACTGGAGAGGAGTGAGGAGAGAGATTTACAACTTCGAATGTGGAACTGTTTCCATTTAGTGGAGAGAAAAGATCTATTTTAGATAGGTGGGTGTTGGAGCACCAGAGAGCTGTTTTTGTTCTGTCCTGGGTGTTTTTGATGGGACAGTGTAGAGGGAGCTTTACTCTGTATCTAACCCTGTGCTGTACCTGTTCTGGGAGTGTTTGATGGGACAGTGTAGAGGGAGCTTTACTCTGTATCTAACCCTGTGCTGTACCTGTTCTGGGAGTGTTTGATGGGACAGTGTAGAGGGAGCTTTACTCTGTATCTAACCCCTGTGCTGTACCTGTCCTGGGAGTGTTTGATGGGGACAGTGTAGAGGGAGCTTTACTCTGTATCTAACCCTGTGCTGTACCTGTTCTGGGAGTGTTTGATGGGACAGTGTAGAGGGAGCTTTACTCTGTATCTAACCCCGTGCTGTACCTGTCCTGGGAGTGTTTGATGATGTGACCGGCTACAGGAAGCAGAATGAATGTTCAGGTCATTGACTGGGGATAGATTTGAATCCAGATTCTGAGCTGGAGTCTGCAGTCACAGTCTTGCCCTTACTTTAAATGCTGTTCTCTACTGACTGTGTTCCAATGTGGTTGAGAACACAATGTGATCACTGTCTGGGTGATTATATCCCTTTTTACCATTAACAGCACCTACAGCAGTGGCCCTTTAAAGGCAGCTGCAGAATATATTCTGTGCTGCACTGGATCTGCGATCCTGGCTTTGGGAAACATCAGTTTGCTGAAAGTTGTGTGTTTGGAATTTTGCCCTGATTCCTGTGAATGAGAGAGTTGTTCAAAGCTCCTTTCTGTTAGAATTAACAATCTGAGCTAATGGGAGCAAGAGCAAGTGTAGAAATGCTCACACATATGAATGACTCTGCTGGTCGACTGTGTGTTCTGAACTGGGCTGTGAGGCTTGTGTCACCTTCAGAATCACACAGAGTAACTTTATCCTAACTTTCCAGGTGAGAAAACCCCAGGATCAGTTGGAACACTGATTTTCCAGCTGCCAAATATTACTGGCTGAGGGAGAATAACATCGGAGAGGTGGAAAACCCACATTGCCCCCAATCCCATCAGTTTGCTGACACATTAGTTGCCCCCATTAGGAAGATATAATATCAGCCTTTGCACCTGACCCCATTCCCATTCCAGTGGATTATAGCGAAATTAAACCTAATCCAGATTTCTAGCCTGAATCCTGCTCACAAACAGCTAAGTATGTGTTCAGATTTCTAAATCTGTGGAACTTGTAGAAATACATGGACAATCTCTGTTTAAACAGCATTGGGAACAAGAAACTCTCCTCTTAGACAGGAGGAAGTTTACAGCAGACTGATCGGGGTTCTTGAGTTCCCACTCTGTCTCCCTCTCTCATCTCCAGTACTTACCCACGATAATAGCACAGGCGCTGGTCAGGCCGATCTCCTTTTTCAATGCCACTCGATCGGGGATGTCCCCTGCATCACAGGAGCCTTTCTTTGCTGGCATTGCTGCTAGGAATTGCCTCTGCCTTCCTCACTCCTTACCCGTCTCCAGTCATCAGTCACTGAGAGGAACAGAGAGAACAATCTCTGCCAAACTAGTGGCTGCAGCAAACTAGTTGGGGGCGAAAAGTCCCTCCCCTGTCAGCCCATTGGAGAATAAAAGATGGGAATTAAAGCAAACAGTTGACTGAACAAACCCAGAGGGAGAATTGTTCAACTCACAGGCTGTCATCGAGTCCACATTTTAATTCAAAGAAACTAAAACAGAATTTGACTTTCATTCCACACCAGGCAGTTTGACAAAGAATTTAGCAACTCCTCTCAGTAAAACAGTAAACCTTTCAATGTAACTCACCTGACTACCACTGACTCCCTTCAGCTGGAAATGTCACTTTGTAATTCCTCACCACATGCCAGAGAGATTCGAAAGGATTGAATATCAATTAGACCCAGTGCTGTGCCTGTACATAATCACCATGCAACATTGGACCATTAGGGACAAGAAGAGGCCATTCAGCCCATCAACCCTGTTCCACCCTTTAATCAGATCAAGGCTGATCAAACCCATGTTATCTGCCTTCCAGCCACATCCCTCCATACACTAAAAGAGGTCTGTTCTAAATCCCAGCACTCCCTCAGTACTGACCCTCCGCCAGTGTGACGCTTCCTCAGTACTGACCCTCCGACAGTGCAGCACTCCCTCAATACTGACCCTCTGACAGTGCAGCACTCCCTCAGAACTGACCCTCTGACAGTGCAGCACTCCCTCAGTACTGACCCTCTGACAGTGCAGCACTCCCTCAGAACTGACCCTCTGACAGTGCAGCACTCCCTCAGTACTGACCCTCTGACAGTGCAGCACTCCCTCAGTACTGACCCTCCGACAGTGCAGCACTCCCTCAATACTGACCCTCTGACAGTGCAGCACTCCCTCAGTACTGACCCTCTGACAGTGCAGCACTCCCTCAGTACTGACCCTCCGACAGTGCAGCACTCCCTCAGTACTGACCCTCCGACAGTGCAGCACTCCTTCAATACTGACCCTCTGACAGTGCAGCACTCCCTCAGTACTGACCCTCCGACAGTGCAGCACTCCCTCAGTACTGACCCTCCGACAGTGCAGCACTCCCTCAGTACTGACCCTCTGACAGTGCAGCACTCCCTCAATACTGACCCACTGAGTGCAGCACTCCCTCAATACTGACCCTCTGACAGTGCAGCACTCCCTCAGAACTGACCCTCTGACAGTGCAGCACTCCCTCAGTACTGACCCTCTGACAGTGCAGCACTCCCTCAGTACTGACCCTCCGACAGTGCAGCACTCCCTCAATACTGACCCTCTGACAGTGCAGCACTCCCTCAGTACTGACCCTCCGACAGTGCAGCACTCCCTCAGTACTGACCCTCTGACAGTGCAGCACTCCCTCAGTACTGACCCTCCGACAGTGCAGCACTCCCTCAATACTGACCCTCTGACAGTGCAGCACTCCCTCAGAACTGACCCTCTGACAGTGCAGCACTCCCTCAGTACTGACCCTCCGACAGTGCAGCACTCCCTCAATACTGACCCACTGACAGTGCAGCACTCCCTCAGTACTGACCCTCCGACAGTGCAGCACTCCCTCAGAACTGACCCTCTGACAGTGCAGCACTCCCTCAGAACTGGCCCTCTGACAGTGCAGCACTCCCTCAGTACTGACCCTCCGACAGTGCAGCACTCCCTCAATACTGACCCTCTGACAGTGCAGCACTCCCTCAGAACTGACCCTCTGACAGTGCAGCACTCCCTCAGTACTGACCCTCCGACAGTGCAGCACTCCCTCAATACTGACCCACTGACAGTGCAGCACTCCCTCAGTACTGACCCTCTGACAGTGCAGCACTCCCTCAGTACTGACCCTCCGACAGTGCAGCACTCCCTCAGTACTGACCCTCTGACAGTGCAGCACACCCTCAGTACTGATCCTCCACCAGTGTGGCACTCCCTCAGTACTGACCCTCCGAAAGTGTGGCACTCCCTCAGTACTGACCCTCCGCCAGTGTAGTACTCCCTCAGTACTGACCTTCCGCCAGTGCTGCACTCCCTCAGTACTGACCCTCCAACAGTGCAGCACTCCCTCAGTACTGACCCTCCAACAGAGCAGCACTCCCGCAGTACTGACCCTCCAACAGAGCAGCACTCCCTCAGTACTGACCCTCCAACAGTGCAGCACTCCCTCAGTACTGACCCTCCGACAGTGTGGGACTCCCTCAGTACTGACCCTCCGCCAGTGCAGCGCTCCCTCAGTACTGACCCTCCAACAGTGCAGCACTCCCTCAGTACTGACCCTCCGACAGTGCGGGACTCCCTCAGTACTGACCCTCCGCCAGTGCAGCGCTCCCTCAGTACTGACCCTCCGCCAGTGCGGCGCTCCCTCAGTACTGGCTGTCCGACAGTGCGGCACTCCCTTAGTACTGACCCTCCAACAGTGCAGCACTCCTTCAGTACTGACCCTCCGCCAGTGCGGCGCTCCCTCAGTACTGACCCTCCGACAGTGCGGCACTCCCTCAGTACTGACCCTCCAACAGTGCAGCACTCCCTCAGTACTGACTCTCCGACAGTGCAGCACTCCCTCAGTACTGACTCTCCGACAGTACAGCATTCCCTCAGGACTGACTCTCCGACAGTGTGGCACTCCCTCAGTACTGACCCTCTGACAGTACAGTACTCCCTCAGTACTGACCCTCGGACAGTGCAGCACTCCCTCAGAACTGACCCTCGGACAGTGCAGCACTCCATCAGTAATGACCCTCCGACAGTGCTGCGCAGCCTCAGTACTGACCCTCCGACAGTGCGGTGTTCCCTCAGTACTGACCCTCCAACAATGCGGCGCTCCCTCAGTACTGACCCCCCGACAGTGCAGCGCTCCCTCAGTGCTGACCCTCGGACAGTGCAACACTCCCTCAGTACTGACCCTCCAACAGCGCGGTACTCCCTCAGTACCGACCCTCCAACAGTGCGGTACTCCCTCAGTACTGACCCTTCGCCAGTACAGTGCTCCCTCAGTACCGACCCTCCAACAGTGCGGTACTCCCTCAGAACTGACCCTCTGACAGTGCGGCACTCCCTCAGTACTGACCCTCCGACATTGCGGCGCTCCCTCAGTACTGACCCTCCGACATTGCGGCGCTCCCTCAGTACTGACCCTCCGACAGTGCGGTTCTCCCTCAGTACTGACCCTCCAACATTTCGGCGCTCCCTTAGTACTGACCCTCCAACATTGCGGCGCTCCCTCAGTACTGACCCTCCAACAGCGCGGTACTCCCTCAGTACCGACCCTCCAACAGTGCGGTACTCCCTCAGTACTGACCCTTCGCCAGTACAGTGCTCCCTCAGTACCGACCCTCCAACAGTGCGGTACTCCCTCAGAACTGACCCTCTGACAGTGCGGCACTCCCTCAGTACTGACCCTCTGACAGTGCAGCACTCCCTCAGTACTGACCCTCCGACATTGCGGCGCTCCCTCAGTACTGACCCCCCGACATTGCAGCGCTCCCTCAGTACTGACCCTCTGACAGTGCAGCACTCCCTCAGAACTGACCCCCAACAGTGCAGCACTCCCTCAGTACTGACCCTCCGACAGCGCAGCACTCCCTCAATACTGACCCTCTGACAGTGCTGCACTCCCTCAGAACTGACCCCTGACAGTGCAGCACTCCCTCAGTACTGACCCTCCGACAGTGCAGCACTCCCTCAGTACTGACCCTCCGACATGGCGGCACTCCCTCAGTACTGACCCTCCGACAGTGCAGCACTCCCTCAGTACTGACCCTCCGACAGTGCAGCACTCCCTCAGTATTGACCCTCTGACAGTGCAGCACTCCCTCAGTACTGACCCTCTGACAGTGTTGCACTCTCTCAATGCCGACCCTCTGACAGTGCAGCACTCCCTCAGTACTGACCCTCCGACAGTGTAGCACTCTCTCAGTACTGACCCTCTGACAGTGCAGCACTCCCTCAGTACTGACCATCTGACAGTGCAGCACTCCCTCAGTACTGACGATCTGACAGTGTTGCACTCTCTCAATACCGACCCTCTGACAGTGCAGCACTCCCTCAGTACTGACCCCCTGACAGTGTATCACTGTCTCAGTACTGACCCTCCGACCATGCAGCACTCCCTCAGTACTGACCCTCTGACAGTGCAGCACTCCCTCAGTACTGACCCTCGGACAGTGCAGCACTCCCTCAGAACTGACCCTCGGACAGTGCAGCACTCCCTCCGTACTGACCCTCCGACAGTGCAGCACTCCCTCTGTACTGACCCTCCGAAAGTGCAGCGCTCCCTCAGTACTGACCCTCCGACAGTGTAGTACTCCCTCAATAGTGACCCTCCGACTGAAGCACACCCTCAGTACTGACCCTCCAACAGTGCAGCACTCCCTCAGTACTGACCCTCCGACAGTGCAGCACTCCCTCAGTACTGACCCTCCGACAGTGCAGCAATCCCTCAGAACTGACCCTCGGACAGTGCAGCACTCCCTCAGAACTGACCCTCGGACAGTGCAGCACTCCCTCAATAATGACCCTCCGACAGTGCTGCGCTGCCTCAGTACTGACCCTCCGACCGTGCAGCACTCCCTCAGTACTGACCCTCCGACAGTGCGGTGCTCCCTCAGTACTGACCCTCTGACAATGTTGCAATCTCTCAGTACCGACCCTCTGACAGTGCAGCACTCCCTCAGTACTGACCCTCTGACAGTGCAGCACTCCCTCAGTACTGACCCTCTGAGTGTCGCACTCTCTCAGTACTGACCCTCTGACAGTGCAGCACTCCCTCAGTACTGAACCTCTGACAGTGCAGCACTCCCTCAGTACTGACGCTCTGACAGTGTTGCACTCTCTCAATGCCGACCCTCTGACAGTGCAGCACTCCCTCAGTACCGACCCTCTGACAGTGCAGCACTCCCTCAGTACTGACCCCCTGACAGTGTAGCACTGTCTCAGTACTGACCCTCCGACCGTGCAGCACTCCCTCAGTACTGACCCTCTGACAGTGCAGCACTCCCTCAGTACTGACCCTCGGACAGTGCAGCACTCCCTCAGAACTGACCCTCGGACAGTGCAGCACTCCCTCAGTAATGACCCTCCGACAGTGCAGCACTCCCTCAGTACTGACCCTCTGACAGTGCAGTGCTCCCTCAGTACTGACCCTCTGACAGTGCAGCACTCCCTCAGTACTGACCCTCCGACAGTGCAGCACTCCCTCAGTACTGACCCTCTGACAGTGCAGTGCTCCCTCAGTACTGACCCTCTGACAGTGTAGCACTCTCTCAGTACTGTCCCACCGACCGTGCAGCACTCCCTCAGTACTGACCCTCTGACAGTGTAGCACTCTCTCAGTACTGTCCCACCGACCGTGCAGCACTCCCTCAGTACTGACCCTCTGACAGTGTAGCACTCTCTCAGTACTGTCCCACCGACCGTGCAGCACTCCCTCAGTACTGACCCTCTGACAGTGTAGCACTCTCTCAGTACTGACCCACCGACCGTGCAGCACTCCCTCAGTACTGACCCTCTGACAGTGCAGCACTCCCTCAGTACTGCACTGGGAGTGTCAGCCTGGATTTTGTGCTGAGGTTTCTGAAGTGGGACTTCAAACCTTAACCTTGTGACTCATTTGACGGTAATACCTGCTGAGGCATGGCTGACACAATAAAGGGAGATTATTCATTGGGTAGAGATGATGAAAATCCAGAGAGTAGTTTACCCAGGCTCTGATGTGTGCTCCCATTAGCTGATCTGGATTGCCTTGGGCTGGGCTCAGGGACTCTGTGAGCACCTTGACTCCCTACCTGCTGATGAACAACCCATTATCATCCAGGATCGAATCGATTTTAATTGGGACGAGGGGGAGGCATTGGGAATTCCCATGGGACTGACTGCTGAGGGATGCAAGGCCTTCATTGGACATTGGAGAGAGGAAAGTGTATAGAATGATAGACTGATGCAACACAGAAGGAGGCTATTCAGCCCATCATTCCTCTGCTAGCACCTTTAAAGAGCTATCCAATTAGAGTTACTCCTGCAGTTTTTCCCAATAGTCCTGTCATTTTTTCCCCCCTTCAATTATTTATCTAATTCTCTTTTGAAAGTTACTATTGAATCTGCTTCCACTGCTTTTTCAGACAGCACATTCCAGATCACAACAACTCACTGTGTAAAGAACATTTCCTAACGTGCCTCTTGTCCTTTTGCCAATCACCTTAAATCTGAGTCCTCTGTTTACTGACCCTCCTGTGTCTGGAATGTTTCTCCTTATCTATTCTATCAAAACTGCTCATAATTTAGAACCGCTGTTAAATCTCCCCTTGAACTTCTCTGCTCTAAGGAGAACACTCCCAACTTCTCCAGTCTCTTCACATTAACTGAATCCCTCATCCCTGCTCCCATTTCAGTAAATCTCCTCTGCATGCTTTCTCATGCTTTCACATTCTTTCGAAAGTGTAGTGCCCCAGAATTGGACACAATACTCTAGCTCAGACCTAACCAGTGTTTTATAAAGGGTTGAGCAGTACATCCTTGTTTTTGTTCTTTATTCCTCTATTAATAAAGTCAAGGATCCCGTATGCTTTTCTAACAACTTGCTGAGCTTGTTCTGCTACCCTCTAAATTTGTACATGTATACCCCCAGGGTCTCTCTGTTACTGCACCCTCTTTAAAATTGTACCGATTCTGATCGTTTCAGAGCATGACTGCCATTTTTTTTAATGTGATTTTTTACAATTTAATTTAATTTTTTAACCATGTGCCAGTCTTAAACTTGCTTTTCATGTTTTTGCTTTTGGACAGAGCTGTTCAATGTTCTGCTATTAACACTCCCTCTGGACTAATGCTTTGACTTTTTCTACAACTATTACCACTCCCTTTGCCTTCTTTTCCGTGACGTCTCTGTCATTTAATCTCTCCTGTCCTTCACCCTATCACACACAATCTTTTTTGTTCTTCTTCCCCTCTCCCCTTCTCCCCTTTCACCTGCTTAAAACCTATTACATTTCTAACCTTTACCAGTCCTGATGAAGGGTCACTGACCTGAAACATTAACTCTGTTTCTTTCTCCAGAGATCCTGCCTGACCTGCTGAGTATTTCCAGCACTTTCTGTTTTTATTACCATATTAAATACAAATTTCTGTGGTGTTATTCAGAATCGGTACAATTTTAAAGAGGGTGCAGTAACAGAGAGAACCTGGGGTGTACATATACACATTTTTGAAGGTCGCAGAACAAGTTGAGCAAGATGTTAGAAAAGCATACAGGATCCTTGACTTTATTAATAGAGGAATAGAGTTTAAAAACAAGGACATTCTGCTCAACTCTTTATAAAACACTGGTTCCTGGACCGGGAGCCACTGTAGGTCAGTGAGCACAGGGGTGATGGGTGAAGAGGGACCAGGAAGGAGATGAAAGATAGTAAGATGAAGGAAATTGGGAAAGTGAGAGTGTTCTATTCATTATCCTGCCTTCTTGTTGCTGGGTTACTGAATGGGTAAAATATCTCTGATGGATTGAGTTATAGGAAGGTAGGAAGTGGAGGATTTGGCCTAGACAGTAAAGTAACTATACGGTCTAAAGGGAAGAGTGTGAGGCCCAGCTTTGGGACTGGGTCAAGGACTGGAGTGGAATAATATCAGCCTCACAAATCGGATGTTCTAACGAAGGCACTGCCCCCCCTGATGTTTAATGCATCTTGTAGCAACTCAACCGTGGAGGCTGAATCTGGGTTGAGTGCTCACTTTTCATTGGGTCTCAGGCAATTCGCATCTTTCTACCCACTTTGTCTCATTGCCTGCTGGGAGCAGTCAGATTTTCCCTAAGGTTCCCCCAAAGGGAGTCAGAATAACTCAAACATTCCAGAATACTGGAATGCTAGATACTGTGATTGGCTGACACGGGGCAAGAGTCCGAATGCTGGTTTCCTGATTGTTTGAAGCTTTCCTCAATGATTGCCTCCTATTGGCTTGTGGGCAGTAAAGGCCATATGTTCAACACCCAATCCTGAACAATGACTGAGCAGATCTAACCAATCGGGGAGAAGGAGTAAGAGCCAATCCCCAAAGAGGGAGAATAGCATTGGCTCAATATTACATCCTTTCCTTTTGGCCTCCTTGTCTCGAGAGATAATGGGTAAGCGCCTGGAGTTGGTCAGTGGTTTGTGGAGCAGCGCCTGGAGTGGCTATAAAGGCCAATTCTAGAGTGACAGACTCTTCCACAGGTGCTGCAGGTAAAATTGGTTGTCGGGGCTGTTACACAGTTGGCTCTCTCCTTGCGCTTCTGACTTTTTTCCTGCCAACTGCTAAGTCTCTTTGACTCACCACACTTTAGCCCCGCCTTTACGGCTGCCCGCCAGCTCTGGCGATCACTGGCAACTGACTCCCACAACTTGTGATCAATGTCACAGGACTTCATGTCGCGTTTGCCGATGTCTTTAAAGCGGAGACGTGGACGGCCGGTGGGTCTGATACCAGTGACGAGCTTGCTGTACAATGTGTCCTTGGGGATCCTGCCATCTTCCATGCAAATCACATGGCCAAGCCATCTTAAGTGCCGCTGGCTCAGTAGGGTGTATATGCTGGGGATGTTGGCCACCTCGAGGACCTCTGTGTTGGAGATACGGTCCTGCCTCCTGATGCCAAGGATTCTCCGGAGGCAGTGAAGATGGAATGAATTGAGACATCGCTCTTGGCTGACATATGTTGTCCAGGCCTCGCTGCCATAGAGCAAGGTACTGAGGACACAAGCTTGATACACTCAGACTTTTGTGTTCCGTGTCAGTGTGCCATTTTCCCACACTCTCTTGGCCAGTCTGGACATAGCAGTGGAAGCCTTTCCCATGCGCTTGTTGATTTCTGCATCTAGAGACAGGTTACTGGTGATAGTTGAGCCTAGGTAGGTGAACTCTTGAACCACTTCCAGAGCGTGGCCACCGATATTGATGGTTGGAGCATTTCTGACGACCTGCCCCATGATGTTCGTTTTCTTGAGGCTGATGGTTCGGCCAAATTCATTGCAGGCAGCCGCAAACCTGTCGATGAGTCTCTGCAGGCATTCTTCAGTGTGAGATGTTAAAGCAGCATCGTCAGCAAAGAGGAGTTCCCTGATTAGGACTTTCCGTACTTTGGACTTCGCTCTTAGACGGGCAAGGTTGAACAACCTGCCACCTGATCTTGTGTGGAGGAAAATTCCTTCTTCTGAAGATTTAAATGCAATATTACATATCGGTTAGAAAAATAAGGAGGTCATATATTACTTGGAAAAGAAGCATCTAAAAGGGGTAAGTGAGAAAGGTAATTTGGGATCACAATACACAAATCACAAAGTTATGACAGATCAATAAGGTCACAAAAAAGCAACCCAAACTCTAGAGTTTATTTCTAGCGAGATAAAATTGAAAATAGAAATGTTATGCTAAACTTATAGCGTACCTTGGTCAGACCACATTTGGATTATAGACTCAAAGTTATCGGGCTGAATTTTAAGGGATCATTTGAGACAGAAACAGGGCGGGGGTGGTGCATAAAATAGGGAAGGAAGACATCGGACAGGAAGTCCGACATTGTGATGTCCCTTCCGGATCTTACTGTTGGTAGCGGGCATGGAGGGTGGACTTGGCACCTTCACGAGGTGGAAAGCCAATTAAAGTATTTAAGAGCCCAATTGACAGCAATTTTATTCTCCATTTTGAATTTTCCTTTGGGCGTTCAGGAACCACGGGGTCTCGTCTGATGAAAGGAGGTGACAAGGAGACGGGAGCTCAGTGTTGGCTTCACTGGGAAGCCACTGGGTGAGGCAACTTCACTTGGCAGTGAGGGTGGAGGAGGGGGGGGGGCATCAGGAAACATGGTTGGGGCCGAGGTGGCAGGACTGCCATGGCACCATGGGGGGCACAAAGAAGACTGGAAGAGCAATAGTGACAGGAGATTCGATAGTCAGGGGAACAGACCAGCGTTTTTGTGCCCGCAGATGTGAATCCAGAATGGTGTGTTGCCTCCCTGATGCCAGGGTCAAGGATGTCACTGAGCGGCTGCAGAGCATCCTGAAGGGGGAGGGTGACCAGTCAGCAGTTGCGGTTCACATCGGCACCAATGACATAGGTAGAAAGAGGGATGTGGTCTTGCAGTCAGAATTCAGGCAGCTAGGTAAGAAATTGGCAAGCAGAACCTCAAAAGTAATAATCTCCAGATTACTCCCAGTGCCACGTGCAAATGAGCATAGAAATAGAAGGAAAAGACAGATGAATGCGTGGCTGGAAAGATGGTGCAGGAGGGAGGGCTTCAGATTCCTGGGACACTGGGAGCAGATGTGGAGAAGGTGGGACCTGTACAGGGCGGATGGGTTGCATCTAAACAGAGCCGGGACAAATTTCCTTGCAGGGTGATTTGCTAGTGCAACTATGGAGGGTTTAAACTAACTTGGCAGGGATGTGGGAACCAGGAGGAAATGTCAGAGAGGAATAGCAAGGTGGACAGAATACTGGGAGAGACAGATAGCACTGGAGTAGGAAATTGTAAGTTATTCAGTGGGTTCAGAGTAAGGGAGAAAGAAAGAAATTCTGAATCAGGGTTAATGTGCATGTATGTGAATGTGTCGAGTGTGGTTAATAAGATGGTGAGGTACAGGCACAGATTGCCATGTGGAAATATGATATTGTGGCGATAATAGAGACTTGGTTCAAAGAAGGGCAAGACTGGGTGTTAAATATTCCTGGATATATTCCAGGAAAGATAGGAAAAGAAGGAAAGGAGGAGGAGTGGCAGTATTGATTAAGGAGAGCATTGCAGTGCTGGATAAAAGGATGTCCCAGAGGGGTTGAGGACAGAATCTATTTGGCGAGAGCTAAGAAACAAAAAAGGTGCAGTTCCATTGCTCGGGGTTGTCTATAGGTCACCAGCTAGTGGGAAAGGTGTAGAGGAACTAATTTGCAAGGAAATTACAGACAGGTGCAGGAATTATAGTGTGGTTATAATGGGGGACTTTAATTATCCATTTATAGACTGGGATAGCAGTACTGTAAAGGGCAGAGAGGGGCAAGAGTTCCTAGAGTGTGTTCTGAGAATTTTCTACAGCAGTATGTTTCTTGTCCAATGAGAACGGTGGCACTGCTGGACCTGGTTCTTGGGAATGAGGTGGGCCAAGTGGACCAAGTATCAGTCGGGGACAATGATCATTGTATCATAAGGTTTAGGTTGGCTATGGACAAGGATAAAGAACAATCCAGAGTAAGAATAATTCACTGGGGGAAAGCCAACTTCAGTGGGGTAAGAATGGAGCTGGGGCGAATAAATTGGAATCAAAGACTGGCAGGAAAAACAGTAACTAATGAGCTGCCTTTAAAGAGGAGATAGTTCAGGCAAAGTCAAGGTATGTTCCCACAAAAGGGAAAAGTAGGACAAACAAATCCAGAGCTCCCTGGATGACAAAAAAGATAGTTTAAGATGAAGAAAAAAAGTCAGGTGGATAATAATAGAACCGAGAACCAGGCTGAATATAGAAGGTTCAAAGGGGAAGTGAAAAAGCAAACAAGAGAAGCAAAGAGAGAGCGTAAAAAGAGACTGGCAGCTAATATAAAAGGGAATCCCAAAGTCTTCTATAGACATGTTAATAGTTAAAGGGTGGTAAAAGGAGGAATGGACTCGATTAGGGACCAGGAAGGGGATTTACACATGGAGGAGGGGGTATAGCTGAGGTATTAAATTAATACTTTGCATCTGTCTTTACTAAGGAAGAAGATGCTGTACCGATCATGGTGAAAAAGGAGGTAATTCAGACATTTGAAAGGTTTAAAATTGAGGAGGAGGAGGTATTGGATAGGCTGTTTGTACTTAAAATTGATAAAACACCTGGAGCGGATGTGATGCATCCAAGGATACTGAGGGAAGTGAAAGTGGAAATTGCGGAGGCACTGGTCATAATTTTCCAGTCTTCCTTAGATTCAGGAGTGGTGGCAGATGATTGGAGAATTGCAAATGTTACACCCTTGTTCAAAAAGGATGTCACAATAAACCCAACAACTGCAAGCCAGTCAGTTTAACCTTGATGGCGGAGAAGTTTCTAGAAACAATAATTCGGGAGATGAGACACTCTATCACAAGGCTGCTTCCTATTGTGGGCTGTCTTCTCCTGCAGACTAGTTTGTCTTCCAGCAGGGACAAACCCAAAACCTCTGATAGTGATAGTCCAGTGGACAATGATGGGGAAACACTTATGTCTCCTGCATGTGGGCCGTCTCGAGGGACTGTGTAGAGTTTAACAATGACTGCCGTGTGCCCCTCACTGACATGTAACCCAGCCACAGAGAGCATATCCTTCTGGCCTTCCCCAAGCTGACTGGGTGGCCACTCCCTCACACTGAGCCACATGCAATACCCAAAGGGTTCAAAGAGTTTGGAGTTCTTACCTTAGCAGCCCGGATGAGATCATTGACCCATTTCCTGCACGAGATCCATATCCTGAGGGTGACCCCACCCATGGCGACTGACCTCCTCCACAACTCTGTCCAGGGTGATTGGTCAGGTGGGCAGTCTCCTCCTCCCGTCCCTGGGGAAGAGGAATTCCCACCTTGTGAGAACCTGCAGGGAGGAATCGCTAAAGCGTGGGGCCACCCGGGGTCTTCCTTCAGTGACGGCCAGTGCAGGCTCCCAATCAGAACCTTCTCTTAGGCAGCACAGACAGCAGATAGGTCCAGGGGGAAGAGAGGGCAACAGACAGGATCCAGGGGGAAGAGAGGGCAACAGACATGGTCCAGGGGGAAGAGAGGGCAACAGACAGGATCCAGGGGGAAGAGAGGGCAACAGACAGGGTCCAGGGGGAAGAGAGGGCAACAGACAGGATCCAGGGGGAAGAGAGGGCAACAGACAGGATCCAGGGGGAAGAGAGGGCAACAGACAGGATCCAGGGGGAAGAGAGGGCAACAGACAGGGTCCAGGGGGAAGAGAGGGCAACAGACAGGATCCAGGGGAAAGAGAGGGCAACAGACAGGATCCAGGGGAAAGAGAGGGCAACAGACAGGGTCCAGGGGGAAGAGAGGGCAACAGACAGGATCCAGGGGGAAGAGAGGGCAACAGACAGGATCCAGGGGGAAGAGAGGGCAACAGACAGGATCCAGGGGAAAGAGAGGGCAACAGACAGGGTCCAGGGGGAAGAGAGGGC
This sequence comes from Heterodontus francisci, assembly GCF_036365525.1. Lineage (NCBI taxonomy): Eukaryota > Metazoa > Chordata > Chondrichthyes > Heterodontiformes > Heterodontidae > Heterodontus > Heterodontus francisci. The sequence goes on from NC_090387.1 coordinate 3,511,304, forward strand.
AACAGACAGGATCCAGGGGGAAGAGAGGGCAACAGACAGGGTCCAGGGGGAAGAGAGGGCAACAGACAGGATCCAGGGGAAAGAGAGGGCAACAGACAGGATCCAGGGGAAAGAGAGGGCAACAGACATGGTTCAGGGGAAAGAGAGGGCAACAGACATGGTCCAGGGGAAAGAGAGGGCAACAGACAGGGTCCAGGGGGAAGAGAGGGCAACAGACAGGGTCCAGGGGGAAGAGAGGGCAACAGACAGGGTCCAGGGGGAAGAGAGGGCAACAGACATGGTCCAGGGGAAAGAGAGGGCAACAGACAGGGTCCAGGGGGAAGAGAGGGCAACAGACAGGGTCCAGGGGGAAGAGAGGACACTCAGCCAGGCAAGAGTGAATGGGGGGGGGGGGGGGGGGGTGCTGTTGCCAGCCCTTTCAATATGGCGCCAGCATGTGCTGTTGCGTAAGATGATGGTGCCGCAGCTTCCCTTTCCCCACCTCAGGCCCTTGATTGCACGGGCTCCATGCCTCTCCTTGCTTAATTGGCTGTCTGTCATGTGATTGCAATCAGCCTGCTGCATTTCCATCTTATGGCGATGGTACCCATTTCCAGTGCTGCCGCTGAAACCCTTGCTGTTCAAGCAAAATTCAGCTCATAGAGTCATAACAGCACAGACGGAGGCCATTCAGCCCATTGAATCCATGCTGGCTCTCTATAGAGTAATCCAATTAGTCCCACTCCCTTAGGCTGTTAAAAGAAGCAAGAGAGGACATTGCAGAGGGTCTGACCATCATTTTCCAGTCCTGACTGGATACAGGTGTGGTGCCAGTGGATTGGAGAATTGCTAACATTGTACCTCTGTTTAAAAAGGGAGCGAAGGATAAACCGAATAATTACAGGCCAGTCAGTCTAACCTCAGTAGTGGGCAAATTATTGGAATCTATTCTGAGAGACAGGATAAACTGTCACTTAGAAAGGCACAGGTTAATCAAGGATAGTCAGCATGGATTTGTTAAGGGAAGATCTTGTTTGACCAACTTGATGGAATTTTTTGAAGACGTAACAAGGAAGATAGATGAGGGTAGTGCAGTTGATGTGATCTACATGGATTTTAGCAAAGCTTTTGACAAGATCCCACATGGCAGACTGGTTAAAAAAATTAAATCCCATGGGATCCAGGGAAATGCAGCAAGGTGGATACAAAATTGGCTCAGTGGCAGGAAACAAAGGGTAATTGTTGACGGGTGTTTTTGCGACTGGAGGGCTGTTTCCAGTGGCATTCCACAGGGCTCAGTACTGGGTCCCCTGCTGTTTGTGGTATATATTAACGATTTGGAGGTAAATGTAGGGGGCATGATCAAGAAGTTTGCGGATGACACAAAGATTGGCTGTGTGGTAGATGAGGAAGATATTGATAGTCTGGTCAGATGGGCAGAAAAGTGGCAAATGGAATTCAACTTGGAGAAGTGTGAGGTGATGCATTTGGGGAGGTCAAACAAGGCAAAGGAATACACGATTAATGGGAAAATACTAAGAAGTGTAGAGGAAGTGAGCGACTTTGGAGTTAATGTCCACAGATCCCTGAAGGTAGCAGGACAGGTCGATAAGGTGGTTAAGAAGGCATATGGAATCCTTTCCTTTGTTAGCCAAGGTATAGAATATAAGATCAGGGAGGTTATGCTGGAACTGTGTAACTCATTGGTTAGGCCACAACTTGAGTACTGTGTGCAGTTCTGGTCACCTCATTACAGAAAGGATGTAATTGCACGAGAGAGGGTACAGAGGGGATTTACGAGGACGTTGCCAGGACTGGAAAATTGCAGCTATGAGGAAAGATTGGATAGGCTGGGGTTGTTCTCCTTGGAACAGAGAAGGCCGAGGGGAGATCTGATTGAAATGTACAAAATTCTGAGGGGCCCGGGTAGAGTGGAGGAGAAGGGTCTATTCACCCTAGCAGAGAGGTCAGTAATGAGGCGTATAGATTTTAAACGCTAGTTAGGCCACAGCTGGAGTACTGTGTACCGTTCTGGTCACCACACTATAGGAAGGATGTGATTGCACTGGAGAGGGTGCAGAAGAAATTTTCTGACACTGATTTACCTTCAAGTAGCTGTTTCCAGTCCACTTTCACTAAATCACTCCTCAGTTTAGTAAAATTGGTCTTGCCCCAATTGAGAACTCTAATTCCTGTTCTATCTCTGTCCTTTTCCACATTTATGTTAAAACCTACTGAATTATGATCACTACTACCAAAATGCTCTCCCACTGCCACTCTTTCCACCTGCCCATCTTCATTTCCTAAAACTAAGTCTAAAACTGTGCCCTCTCTTGTTGGACTTGCCACATACTGGGCAAAAATGTTCTCCTGAATGCCCCACAAGAATTCTGCTCCATCAATCCCTTTCACATTAAAACTATCCCAGTTAATATTGGGGTAATTAAAATCCCCTACTATTACTGCCCTAATGTTCTTGCACTTCTCAGAGATTTGCCTACAAATCTGCTCTGCTATCTCCCTCTGACTGTTTGGGGGTTTATAGTACACTCCCAGCAGTGTGATTGCCCCTTTTTTGTTCCTTAGCTCAATCCATATGGCCTAATTTGATGAACTTTCCAATTGAGGGAACGGCTCTTTCAGAGAGCCAGTACAGACATGATGGGCCAAATGGCCTCCTTCTGTGCTGTAACAATTCTGTGATTCTGTGATATCATCCGTCCTCACAGCTGTAATAGTTTTCTTGATAAAAATTGCCACTCCCTCTCCTTTCTTATCCCCCTCCCTATCGCGTCTGAAAACCCTGTAACCAGGAACATTGAACTGCCATTCCTGTCCCTCCTTAAACCATGTTTCTGTAATAGCTATGATATCATACTGCCAGGTGTCTATCTGTGCCCTCAGCTCATCTGCTTTATTTGCTATACTCCTTGCATTAAAATAGATACCCTTGAGCACTGCCAAACTCTTTATTTTATTTTCTAACCTTTGTTTCCTCTGTCTTCCAGACTTATCCATTAATTTTCTGCCTTCCATTTTCATTTCTGATTTTGTCCCAACTGAGTCTACCCTCAGGTGCCCATCCCGCTGCCCTTGTACTGTCAGCAAATGGGAACAGCTTCTTCTTGTCTAGCCTATCCAAACTTATCATAATCTTGGACACCTCTGTTAAATCTCCCCTCAATCTCCTTAACTCCAAGGAGAACAACTCCAGTTTCTCCAACCTAACCTTGTAACTAAATTCCCTCATCCCTGGAACAATTCTGGTAAATCTCCTCTGTACCCTCTCAAGGGCCGTCACATCCTTCCTTAAGTGTGATCTTATTGAAACATATTGTTACGACCGACCGCTCCAGTCAAAGCCCCCAATCAAAAATATATGATTCTGATTGTGATGGGAGAAACGCACTGTTGATTCAGTCCCATCACTCCACAGATCGCCTAACAAATACTTTTAAACTTTCCAAATTAAAGAAAGACCCAGCCAAATTGTACCATCTATTAACCTCTGAATGAGGCTAACCAAATCAGGAGTCTTTAGATCAACAAATTAACTCTTTAATTAGAAAAACTAAATTCTTAAACACAACTAAGATATAAACAATATTTAATATAGAAAAAAATTAGTGTCCTTGCATATTTGCGCTCCTGCCGAAGTGAAACCTTCCAATGTGGAATAGTCCAAGGTAGCTTGAAGTCCTCACAGCCGTCTGATGGGGAAAAAACAGGTTCTCCAACAGTAGAACAGTCCGTAGTCTCATTCAACAGTTGCATTGATGCACTTCTTTTCCAGCGATGAATTTCAACAATTACAGTTCAGTAGTTAATGGAATTGATTATTTTCAAATAAATTAATCTGGCTTGACATCAGAATTCTGAAAGTATAATAAATAGCGTTTAAATGAATCAAGAGAAAGCTCTCTTTTCCTTCAGTATATGCTAGCTGACTGTCTGTGTCTGTCTCTGTTAACTGTCACAAAAGCCAGTTTTTCAACTAGTCTCATTATCAAAAAGGAGGAGGTGTTGGGTGTCTTGCAAAGCATTAAGGTAGACAAGTCCCCAGGGCCTGATGGGATCTACCCTAGAATACTGAGGGAGGCAAGGGAAGAAATTGCTGGGGCCTTGACAGAAATCTTTGCATCCTCATTGGCTACAGGTGAGGTCCCAGAGGACTGGAGAATAGCCAATGTTGTTCCTTTGTTTAAGAAGGGTGGCAAGGATAATCCAGGAAATTATCAGCCGGTGAGCCTTACGTCAGTGGTAGGGAAATTATTAGAGAGGATTCTTCAGGACAGGATTTACTCCCATTTGGAACCAAATGAACTTATTAGCGAGAGACAGCATGGTTTTGTGAAGTGGAGGTCGTGTCTTACTAATTTGATTGAGTTCTTTGAGGAAGTGACGAAGATGATTGATGAGGGAAGGGCAGTGGATGTTGTCTATATGAACTTTAGTAAAGCCTTTGACAAGGTCCCGCATGGCAGACTGGTACAAAAGGTGAAGTCACACGGGATCAGAGGTGAGCTGGCAAGATGGATACAGAACTGGCTCGGTCATAGAAGACAGAAGGTAACAGTGGATGGGTGTTTTTCTGAATGGAGGGATGTGATGAGTGGTGTTCCGCAGGGATCAGTTCTGGGACCTTTGCTGTTTGTAGTACATATAAATGATTTGGAGGAAAATGTAGCTGGTCTGATTAGTAAGTTTGCGGACGACACAAAGGTTGGTGGAGTTGCGGATGGTGATGAGGATTGTCAGAGGATACAGCAGGATATAGATCGGTTGGAGACTTGGGCGGAGAAATGGCAGATGGAGTTTAATCCGGACAAATGTGAGGTAATGCATTTTGGAAGGTCTAATACAGGTGGGAGGTATACAGTAAATGGCAGAACCCTTAGGAGTATTGACAGGCAGAGAGATCTGGGCGTACAGGTCCACAGGTCACTGAAAGTGGCAACGCAGGTGGATAAGGTAGTCAAGAAGGCATACGGCATGCTTGCCTTCATCGGTCGGGGCATAGAGTATAAAAATTGGCAAGTCATGTTGCAGCTGTACAGAACCTTAGTTAGGCCACACTTAGAATATTGCGTGCAATTCTGGTCGCCACACTACCAGAAGGACGTGGAGGCTTTGGAGAGGGTACAGAGGAGGTTTACCAGGATGTTGCCTGGTCTGGAGGGCATTAGCTATGAGGAGAGGTTGGAAAAACTCGGATTGTTTTCACTGGAACGACAGAGGTGGAGGGGCAACATGATAGAGGTTTACAAAGTTATGAGCGGCATGGACAGAGTGGATAGTCAGAAGCTTTTTTCCAGGGTGGAAGAGTCAGTTACTAGGGGACATAGGTTTAAGGTGCGAGGGGCAAAGTTTAGAGGGGATGTGCGAGGCAAGTTTTTCACACAGAGGGTGGTGAGTGCCTGGAACTTGGGAGGTGGTGGAAGCAGGTACGATAGCGACGTTTAAGAGACATCTTGACAAATATATGAATAGGAAGGGAATAGAGGGATATGGGCCCCGGAAGTGCAGAAGGTGTTAATTTCGGCAGGCATCAAGATCGGCGCAGGCTTGGAGGGCCGAATGGCCTGTTCCTGTGCTGTACTGTTCTTTGTTCTTTGTTGTTGTTCAAATGTCAATTGGCAACGATGTATCTCTCAATCCTCAGTCCTTGAGTGGTTGTATCCCGGGGCAACCAGGATGCACCCTTTGAATCAGAGTCTCTGAGTGGCTGTATCCTGGGGCAATGAGAATGTACTCTTTGACTCAATCTCTGGAGCTTATTGCCTTAAAGCAGTTCTACTCCTTTTCCAGCCTTAAAAGTATACCACATTCTTCCCAGAAAAAAAACCTACAGGATCATAACAATATAAGATCCTGAGGGGACTTGACAGGGTAGATGCTGATAGGATGTTTCCCCTTTTGGGGGAATCTGGAACTAGGTGGCTCTGTTTCAAAATAAGAGTCTCCCTTTTAAGACAGAAATGAGGAGAAATTTCTTCTCTCAGAGAGTCGCTAATCTTTGGAATTCTCTTCCCCAGAGAGCAGTGGAGGCTGGATCATTAAATATATTCAAGGTTGAGTTAGACAGATTTTTGATCTACAAGAGGGGCAGGTAGGATGGTGGAGTCAAGGCCACAATCAGATCAGTGTTATGACCGAGGTGGGAGGAATGCACTGTTAATTCAGTCCCACTTCTCCACAGGTCACAGCATATATTTACATTTTGGTGATGGCTGTCAATGGGATCTTCCTATTTTGCTTTTATATATTTAAATTTTCCCACTTACCGAAACAATCAATCAGATACTCTATTTTCCCCAGAATAAAACACACCAACCAGGTTTCTTTAATAAACAACAAAATTATCAGTTTATTCTTAACCAACTTTTAACCAATAATGAAGTAAAACATACACAAATTGAAATATTAAAGCCACTTATTTCATTGTAGCCTCACACACACACAACCGGTTGACTGGGAAAAAAATAAAAGGGCTTTTTGTTACAGCAGTTTGTCTCAGATGGCATATTCTGAGGCAGAAGCCGCAAATGACCCTCAGTGCAATTAGATTAACGATAATCTAATGTGAAAGTGGACACTGTCCCAGAGGCCCGGTGATGAGGATTGGGCTGTATCAGTCCCCCTGGACTATAATTCATCAGGTATCAGTCCCCCTGGACTATAATTCATCAGGTATCAGTCCCCCTGGACTATAATTCATCAGGTATCAGTCCCCCTGGACTATAATTCATCAGGTATCAGTCCCCCTGGACTATAATTCATCAGGTATCAGTCCCCCTGGACTATAATTCATCAGGTATCAGTCCCCCTGGACTATAATTCATCAGGTATCAGTCCTCCTGGACTATAATTCATCAGGTATCAGTCCCCCTGGACTATAATTCATCAGGTATCAGTCCCCCTGGACTATAATTCATCAGGTATCAGTCCCCCTGGTCTATAATTCATCAGGTATCAGTCCCCCTGGACTATAATTCATCAGGTATCAGTCCCCCTGGACTATAATTCATCAGGTATCAGTCCTCCTGGACTATAATTCATCAGGTATCAGTCCCCCTGGACTATAATTCATCAGGTATCAGTCCCCCTGGACTATAATTCATCAGGTATCAGTCCTCCTGGACTATAATTCATCAGGTATCAGTCCCCCTGGTCTATAATTCATCAGGTATCAGTCCCCCTGGACTATAATTCATCAGGTATCAGTCCCCCTGGACTATAATTCATCAGGTATCAGTCCTCCTGGACTATAATTCATCAGGTATCAGTCCCCCTGGACTATAATTCATCAGGTATCAGTCCCCCTGGACTATAATTCATCAGGTATCAGTCCCCCTGGTCTATAATTCATCAGGTATCAGTCCCCCTGGACTATAATTCATCAGGTATCAGTCCCCCTGGACTATAATTCATCAGGTATCAGTCCCCCTGGACTATAATTCATCAGGTATCAGTCCCCCTGGACTATAATTCATCAGGTATCAGTCCCCCTGGACTATAATTCATCAGGTATCAGTCCCCCTGGACTATAATTCATCAGGTATCAGTCCCCCTGGACTATAATTCATCAGGTATCAGTCCCCCTGGACTATAATTCATCAGGTATCAGTCCTCCTGGACTATAATTCATCAGGTATCAGTCCCCCTGGACTATAATTCATCAGGTATCAGTCCCCCTGGACTATAATTCATCAGGTATCAGTCCCCCTGGACTATAATTCATCAGGTATCAGTCCCCCTGGACTATAATTCATCAGGTATCAGTCCCCCTGGACTATAATTCATCAGGTATCAGTCCCCCTGGACTATAATTCATCAGGTATCAGTCCCCCTGGACTATAATTCATCAGGTATCAGTCCCCCTGGGCTATATTTCATCAGGTATCAGTCCCCCTGGACTATAATTCATCAGGTATCAGTCCCCCTGGACTATAATTCATCAGGTATCAGTCCCCCTGGGCTATATTTCATCAGGTATCAGTCCCCCTGGACTATCATTCATCAGGTATCAGTCCTCCTGGACTATAATTCATCAGGTATCAGTCCCCCTGGACTATAATTCATCAGAAATCAGTCCCCCTGGGCTATATTTCATCAGGTATCAGTCCCCCTGGACTATAATTCATCAGGTATCAGTCCCCCTGGACTATAATTCATCAGGTATCAGTCCCCCTGGACTATAATTCATCAGAAATCAGTCCCCCTGGGCTATATTTCATCAGGTATCAGTCCCCCTGGACTATAATTCATCAGGTATCAGTCCCCCTGGACTATAATTCATCAGAAATCAGTCCCCCTGGGCTATATTTCATCAGGTATCAGTCCCCCTGGACTATAATTCATCAGGTATCAGTCCCCCTGGACTATAATTCATCAGGTATCAGTCCCCCTGGACTATAATTCATCAGGTATCAGTCCCCCTGGACTATAATTCATCAGGTATCAGTCCCCCTGGACTATAATTCATCAGGTATCAGTCCCCCTGGACTATAATTCATCAGGTATCAGTCCCCCTGGGCTATATTTCATCAGGTATCAGTCCCCCTGGACTATCATTCATCAGAAATCAGTCCCCCTGGGCTATATTTCATCAGGTATCAGTCCCCCTGGACTATAATTCATCAGGTATCAGTCCCCCTGGACTATAATTCATCAGGTATCAGTCCTCCTGGGCTATAATTCATCAGGTATCAGTCCCCCTGGTCTATAATTCATCAGGTATCAGTCCCCCTGGACTATCATTCATCAGAAATCAGTCCCCCTGGGCTATATTTCATCAGGTATCAGTCCTCCTGGACTATAATTCATCAGGTATCAGTCCCCCTGGTCTATAATTCATCAGGTATCAGTCCTCCTGGACTATAATTCATCAGGTATCAGTCCCCCTGGTCTATAATTCATCAGGTATCAGTCCCCCTGGACTATAATTCATCAGGTATCAGTCCCCCTGGACTATAATTCATCAGGTATCAGTCCCCCTGGACTATAATTCATCAGGTATCAGTCCTCCTGGACTATAATTCATCAGGTATCAGTCCCCCTGGACTATAATTCATCAGGTATCAGTCCCCCTGGACTATAATTCATCAGGTATCAGTCCTCCTGGACTATAATTCATCAGGTATCAGTCCCCCTGGTCTATAATTCATCAGGTATCAGTCCTCCTGGACTATAATTCATCAGGTATCAGTCCCCCTGGTCTATAATTCATCAGGTATCAGTCCCCCTGGACTATAATTCATCAGGTATCAGTCCCCCTGGACTATAATTCATCAGGTATCAGTCCCCCTGGACTATAATTCATCAGGTATCAGTCCTCCTGGACTATAATTCATCAGGTATCAGTCCCCCTGGACTATCATTCATCAGAAATCAGTCCCCCTGGGCTATATTTCATCAGGTATCAGTCCCCCTGGACTATAATTCATCAGGTATCAGTCCTCCTGGACTATAATTCATCAGGTATCAGTCCCCCTGGTCTATAATTCATCAGGTATCAGTCCTCCTGGACTATAATTCATCAGGTATCAGTCCCCCTGGTCTATAATTCATCAGGTATCAGTCCCCCTGGACTATAATTCATCAGGTATCAGTCCCCCTGGACTATAATTCATCAGGTATCAGTCCCCCTGGACTATAATTCATCAGGTATCAGTCCTCCTGGACTATAATTCATCAGGTATCAGTCCCCCTGGTCTATAATTCATCAGGTATCTGTCCCCCTGGACTATAATTCATCAGGTATCAGTCCCCCTGGTCTATAATTCATCAGGTATCAGTCCCCCTGGTCTATAATTCATCAGGTATCAGTCCCCCTGGACTATAATTCATCAGGTATCAGTCCCCCTGGACTATAATTCATCAGGTATCAGTCCCCCTGGTCTATAATTCATCAGGTATCAGTCCTCCTGGACTATAATTCATCAGGTATCAGTCCCCCTGGTCTATAATTCATCAGGTATCAGTCCTCCTGGACTATAATTCATCAGGTATCAGTCCCCCTGGTCTATAATTCATCAGGTATCAGTCCCCCTGGTCTATAATTCATCAGGTATCAGTCCCCCTGGACTATAATTCATCAGGTATCAGTCCCCCTGGACTATAATTCATCAAGTATCAGTCCCCCTGGACTATAATTCATCAGGTATCAGTCCCCCTGGACTATAATTCATCAGGTATCAGTCCCCCTGGACTATAATTCATCAGGTATCAGTCCCCCTGGACTATAATTCATCAGGTATCAGTCCCCCTGGACTATAATTCATCAGGTATCAGTCCCCCTGGACTATAATTCATCAGGTATCAGTCCCCCTGGACTATAATTCATCAGGTATCAGTCCCCCTGGACTATAATTCATCAGGTATCAGTCCCCCTGGACTATAATTCATCAAGTATCAGTCCCCCTGGACTATAATTCATCAGGTATCAGTCCCCCTGGTCTATAATTCATCAGGTATCAGTCCCCCTGGACTATAATTCATCAGGTATCAGTCCCCCTGGACTATAATTCATCAGGTATCAGTCCCCCTGGACTATAATTCATCAAGTATCAGTCCCTCTGGACTATAATTCATCAGGTATCAGTCCCCCTGGACTATAATTCATCAGGTATCAGTCCCCCTGGTCTATAATTCATCAGGTATCAGTCCCCCTGGACTATAATTCATCAGGTATCAGTCCCCCTGGACTATAATTCATCAGGTATCAGTCCCCCTGGAGTATAATTCATCAGGTATCAGTCCCCCTGGACTATAATTCATCAGGTATCAGTCCCCCTGGTCTATAATTCATCAGGTATCAGTCCTCCTGGACTATAATTCATCAGGTATCAGTCCCCCTGGTCTATAATTCATCAGGTATCAGTCCCCCTGGACTATAATTCATCAGGTATCAGTCCTCCTGGACTATAATTCATCAGGTATCAGTCCCCCTGGTCTATAATTCATCAGGTATCAGTCCCCCTGGACTATAATTCATCAGGTATCAGTCCCCCTGGACTATAATTCATCAGGTATCAGTCCTCCTGGACTATAATTCATCAGGTATCAGTCCCCCTGGACTATAATTCATCAGGTATCAGTCCTCCTGGACTATAATTCATCAGGTATCAGTCCCCCTGGACTATAATTCATCAGGTATCAGTCCCCCTGGACTATAATTCATCAGGTATCAGTCCTCCTGGACTATAATTCATCAGGTATCAGTCCCCCTGGACTATAATTCATCAGGTATCAGTCCCCCTGGACTATAATTCATCAGGTATCAGTCCCCCTGGACTATAATTCATCAGGTATCAGTCCCCCTGGTCTATAATTCATCAGGTATCAGTCCCCCTGGTCTATAATTCATCAGGTATCAGTCCCCCTGGACTATAATTCATCAGGTATCAGTCCCCCTGGTCTATAATTCATCAGGTATCAGTCCCCCTGGACTATAATTCATCAGGTATCAGTCCCCCTGGACTATAATTCATCAGGTATCAGTCCCCCTGGACTATAATTCATCAGGTATCAGTCCCCCTGGACTATAATTCATCAGGTATCAGTCCTCCTGGACTATAATTCATCAGGTATCAGTCCCCCTGGACTATAATTCATCAGGTATCAGTCCTCCTGGACTATAATTCATCAGGTATCAGTCCCCCTGGACTATAATTCATCAGGTATCAGTCCCCCTGGACTATAATTCATCAGGTATCAGTCCCCCTGGACTATAATTCATCAGGTATCAGTCCCCCTGGTCTATAATTCATCAGGTATCAGTCCCCCTGGTCTATAATTCATCAGGTATCAGTCCCCCTGGACTATAATTCATCAGGTATCAGACCCCTGGACTATAATTCATCAGGTATCAGTCCCCCTGGAGTATAATTCATCAGGTATCAGTCCCCCTGGACTATAATTCATCAGGTATCAGTCCCCCTGGTCTATAATTCATCAGGTATCAGTCCCCCTGGTCTATAATTCATCAGGTATCAGTCCCCCTGGACTATAATTCATCAGGTATCAGTCCCCCTGGACTATAATTCATCAGGTATCAGACCCCTGGACTATAATTCATCAGGTATCAGTCCCCCTGGAGTATAATTCATCAGGTATCAGTCCCCCTGGACTATAATTCATCAGGTATCAGTCCCCCTGGACTATAATTCATCAGGTATCAGTCCCCCTGGTCTATAATTCATCAGGTATCAGTCCCCCTGGACTATAATTCATCAGGTATCAGTCCCCCTGGACTATAATTCATCAGGTATCAGTCCCCCTGGTCTATAATTCATCAGGTATCAGTCCTCCTGGGCTATAATTCATCAGGTATCAGTCCCCCTGGACTATAATTCATCAGGTATCAGTCCCCCTGGACTATAATGCATCAGGTATCAGTCCCCCTGGACAATAATTCATCAGGTATCAGTCCCCCTGGACTATAATTCATCAGGTATCAGTCCCCCTGGAGTATAATTCATCAGGTATCAGTCCCCCTGGACTATAATTCATCAGGTATCAGTCCCCCTGGACTATAATACATCAGGTATCAGTCCCCCTGGACTATAATTCATCAGGTATCAGTCCCCCTGGACTATAATTCATCAGGTATCAGTCCCCCTGGACTATAATTCATCAGGTATCAGTCCCCCTGGACTATAATTCATCAGGTATCAGTCCCCCTGGACTATAATTCATCAGGTATCAGTCCCCCTGGACTATAATTCATCAGGTATCAGTCCCCCTGGACTATAATCCATCAGGTATCAGTCCCCCTGGACTATAATTCATCAGGTATCAGTCCCCCTGGACTATAATTCATCAGGTATCAGTCCCCCTGGACTATAATTCATCAGGTATCAGTCCCCCTGGACTATAATTCATCAAGTATCAGTCCTCCTGGACTATAATTCATCAGGTATCAGTCCCCCTGGACTATAATTCATCAGGTATCAGTCCCCCTGGACTATAATTCATCAGGTATCAGTCCCCCTGGACTATAATTCATCAGGTATCAGTCCCCCTGGACTATAATTCATCAGGTATCAGTCCCCCTGGTCTATAATTCATCAGGTATCAGTCCCCCTGGACTATAATTCATCAGGTATCAGTCCCCCTGGACTATAATTCATCAGGTATCAGTCCCCCTGGACTATAATTCATCAGGTATCAGTCCTCGTGGACTATAATTCATCAGGTATCAGTCCCCCTGGACTAGAATTCATCAGGTATCAGTCCCCCTGGACTATAATTCATCAGGTATCAGTCCCCCTGGAGTATAATTCATCAGGTATCAGTCCCCCTGGACTATAATTCATCAGGTATCAGTCCTCCTGGACTATAATTCATCAGGTATCAGTCCCCCTGGACTATAATTCATCAGGTATCAGTCCCCCTGGACTATAATTCATCAGGTATCAGTCCCCCTGGACTATAATTCATCAGGTATCAGTCCCCCTGGGCTATAATTCATCAGGTATCAGTCCCCCTGGGGTATAATTCATCAGGTATCAGTCCCCCTGGACTATAATTCATCAGGTATCAGTCCCCCTGGACTATAATTCATCAGGTATCAGTCCTCCTGGGCTATAATTCATCAGGTATCAGTCCCCCTGGACTATAATTCATCAGGTATCAGTCCCCCTGGACTATAATTCATCAGGTATCAGTCCCCCTGGGCTATAATTCATCAGGTATCAGTCCCCCTGGGGTATAATTCATCAGGTATCAGTCCCCCTGGACTATAATTCATCAGGTATCAGTCCCCCTGGACTATAATTCATCAGGTATCAGTCCTCCTGGGCTATAATTCATCAGGTATCAGTCCCCCTGGACTATAATTCATCAGGTATCAGTCCCCCTGGACTATAATTCATCAGGTATCAGTCCCCCTGGACTATAATTCATCAGGTATCAGTCCTCCTGGGCTATAATTCATCAGGTATCAGTCCCCCTGGACTATAATTCATCAGGTATCAGTCCTCCTGGACTATAATTCATCAGGTATCAGTCCCCCTGGACTATAATTCATCAGGTATCAGTCCCCCTGGACTATAATTCATCAGGTATCAGTCACCCTGGAGTATAATTCATCAGGTATCAGTCCCCCTGGACTATAATTCATCAGGTATCAGTCCCCCTGGACTATAATTCATCAGGTATCAGTCCTCCTGGACTATAATTCATCAGGTATCAGTCCCCCTGGACTATAATTCATCAGGTATCAGTCCCCCTGGACTATAATTCATCAGGTATCAGTCCCCCTGGACTATAATTCATCAGGTATCAGTCCCCCTGGACTATAATTCATCAGGTATCAGTCCCCCTGGAGTATAATTCATCAGGTATCAGTCCCCCTGGACTATAATTCATCAGGTATCAGTCCTCCTGGACTATAATTCATCAGGTATCAGTCCCCCTGGACTATAATTCATCAGGTATCAGTCCCCCTGGACTATAATACATCAAGTATCAGTCCTCCTGGACTATAATACATCAGGTATCAGTCCCCCTGGACTATAATTCATCAGGTATCAGTCCTCCTGGACTATAATTCATCAGGTATCAGTCCCCCTGGACTATAATACATCAAGTATCAGTCCTCCTGGACTATAATACATCAGGTATCAGTCCCCCTGGAGTATAATTCATCAGGTATCAGTCCCCCTGGACTATAATTCATCAGGTATCAGTCCCCCTGGACTATAATTCATCAGGTATCAGTCCCCCTGGACTATAATTCATCAGGTATCAGTCCTCCTGGACTATAATTCATCAGGTATCAGTCCTCCTGGACTATAATACATCAGGTATCAGTCCCCCTGGAGTATAATTCATCAGGTATCAGTCCCCCTGGTCTATAATTCATCAGGTATCAGTCCCCCTGGACTATAATTCATCAGGTATCAGTCCCCCTGGACTATAATTCATCAGGTATCAGTCCTCCTGGACTATAATTCATCAGGTATCAGTCCCCCTGGAGTATAATTCATCAGGTATCAGTCCCCCTGGACTATAATTCATCAGGTATCAGTCCCCCTGGAGTATAATTCATCAAGTATCAGTCCCCCTGGACTATAATTCATCAGGTATCAGTCCCCCTGGACTATAATTCATCAGGTATCAGTCCTCCTGGACTATAATTCATCAGGTATCAGTCCCCCTGGAGTATAATTCATCAGGTATCAGTCCCCCTGGACTATAATTCATCAGGTATCAGTCCCCCTGGAGTATAATTCATCAAGTATCAGTCCCCCTGGACTATAATTCATCAGGTATCAGTCCCCCTGGACTATAATTCATCAGGTATCAGTCCCCCTGGAGTATAATTCATCAGGTATCAGTCCCCCTGGACTATAATTCATCAGGTATCAGTCCCCCTGGAGTATAATTCATCAAGTATCAGTCCCCCTGGACTATAATTCATCAGGTATCAGTCCCCCTGGACTATAATTCATCAGGTATCAGTCCCCCTGGACTATAATTCATCAGGTATCAGTCCCCTTGGTCTATAATTCATCAGGTATCAGTCCTCCTGGACTATAATTCATCAGGTATCAGTCCCCCTGGACTATAATTCATCAGGTATCAGTCCTCCTGGACTATAATTCATCAGGTATCAGTCCCCCTGGACTATAATTCATCAGGTATCAGTCCTCCTGGACTATAATTCATCAGGTATCAGTCCCCCTGGACTATAATTCATCAGGTATCAGTCCTCCTGGACTATAATTCATCAGGTATCAGTCCCCCTGGACTATAATTCATCAGGTATCAGTCCTCCTGGACTATAATTCATCAGGTATCAGTCCTCCTGGACTATAATTCATCAGGTATCAGTCCCCCTGGACTATAATGCATCAGGTATCAGTCCTCCTGGACTATAATTCATCAGGTATCAGTCCCCCTGGACTATAATTCATCAGGTATCAGTCCTCCTGGACTATAATTCATCAGGTATCAGTCCCCCTGGAGTATAATTCATCAGGTATCAGTCCCCCTGGACTATAATTCATCAGGTATCAGTCCCCCTGGACTATAATTCATCAGGTATCAGTCCCCCTGGACTATAATTCATCAGGTATCAGTCCCCCTGGACTATAATTCATCAGGTATCAGTCCCCCTGGACTATAATTCATCAGGTATCAGTCCTCCTGGACTATAATTCATCAGGTATCAGTCCCCCTGGTCTATAATTCATCAGGTATCAGTCCTCCTGGACTATAATTCATCAGGTATCAGTCCCCCTGGACTATAATTCATCAGGTATCAGTCCCCCTGGACTATAATTCATCAGGTATCAGACCCCCTGGACTATAATTCATCAGGTATCAGTCCCCCTGGTCTATAATTCATCAGGTATCAGTCCCCCTGGTCTATAATTCATCAGGTATCAGTCCCCCTGGACTATAATTCATCAGGTATCAGTCCCCCTGGACTATAATTCATCAGGTATCAGTCCCCCTGGACTATAATACATCAGGTATCAGTCCCCCTGGACTATAATTCATCAGGTATCAGTCCCCCTGGACTATAATTCATCAGGTATCAGTCCCCCTGGACTATAATACATCAGGTATCAGTCCCCCTGGACTATAATTCATCAGGTATCAGTCCCCCTGGACTATAATACATCAGGTATCAGTCCCCCTGGACTATAATTCATCAGGTATCAGTCCCCCTGGTCTATAATTCATCAGGTATCAGTCCCCCTGAACTATAATTCATCAGGTATCAGTCCCCCTGGAGTATAATTCATCAGGTATCAGTCCCCCTGGGCTATAATTCATCAGGTATCAGTCCCCCTGGAGTATAATTCATCAGGTATCAGTCCCCCTGGACTATAATTCATCAGGTATCAGTCCCCCTGGACTATAATACATCAGGTATCAGTCCTCCTGGACTATAATTCATCAGGTATCAGTCCCCCTGGACTATAATACATCAGGTATCAGTCCCCCTGGTCTATAATTCATCAGGTATCAGTCCTCCTGGACTATAATTCATCAGGTATCAGTCCCCCTGGACTATAATTCATCAGGTATCAGTCCCCCTGGACTATAATACATCAGGTATCAGTCCCCCTGGACTATAATTCATCAGGTATCAGTCCCCCTGGACTATAATTCATCAGGTATCAGTCCCCCTGGACTATAATACATCAGGTATCAGTCCCCCTGGACTATAATTCATCAGGTATCAGTCCCCCTGGACTATAATTCATCAGGTATCAGTCCTCCTGGTCTATAATTCATCAGGTATCAGTCCTCCTGGTCTATAATTCATCAGGTATCAGTCCCCCTGGACTATAATTCATCAGGTATCAGTCCTCCTGGGCTATAATTC
The DNA here is from genome assembly GCF_036365525.1 of Heterodontus francisci. Taxonomy (NCBI): domain Eukaryota; kingdom Metazoa; phylum Chordata; class Chondrichthyes; order Heterodontiformes; family Heterodontidae; genus Heterodontus; species Heterodontus francisci. The sequence continues at coordinate 3,528,630 of NC_090387.1, forward strand.
ATCAGGTATCAGTCCTCCTGGACTATAATTCATCAGGTATCAGTCCTCCTGGACTATAATTCATCAGGTATCAGTCCCCCTGGACTATAATTCATCAGGTATCAGTCCCCCTGAACTATAATTCATCAGGTATCAGTCCCCCTGGAGTATAATTCATCAGGTATCAGTCCCCCTGGGCTATAATTCATCAGGTATCAGTCCCCCTGGAGTATAATTCATCAGGTATCAGTCCCCCTGGACTATAATTCATCAGGTATCAGTCCCCCTGGACTATAATTCATCAGGTATCAGTCCCCCTGGAGTATAATTCATCAGGTATCAGTCCCCCTGGACTATAATTCATCAGGTATCAGTCCCCCTGGAGTATAATTCATCAGGTATCAGTCCTCCTGGACTATAATTCATCAGGTATCAGTCCCCCTGGACTATAATTCATCAGGTATCAGTCCCCCTGGACTATAATACATCAGGTATCAGTCCCCCTGGACTATAATACATCAGGTATCAGTCCGCCTGGACTATAATTCATCAGGTATCAGTCCCCCTGGTCTATAATTCATCAGGTATCAGTCCCCCTGGACTATAATTCATCAGGTATCAGTCCCCCTGGACTATAATACATCAGGTATCAGTCCCCCTGGACTATAATACATCAGGTATCAGTCCTCCTGGACTATAATTCATCAGGTATCAGTCCCCCTGGACTATAATTCATCAGGTATCAGTCCCCCTGGACTATAATACATCAGGTATCAGTCCCCCTGGACTATAATTCATCAGGTATCAGTCCCCCTGGTCTATAATTCATCAGGTATCAGTCCCCCTGGACTATAATACATCAGGTATCAGTCCCCCTGGACTATAATACATCAGGTATCAGTCCTCCTGGACTATAATTCATCAGGTATCAGTCCCCCTGGACTATAATACATCAGGTATCAGTCCCCCTGGACTATAATACATCAGGTATCAGTCCTCCTGGACTATAATTCATCAGGTATCAGTCCCCCTGGTCTATAATTCATCAGGTATCAGTCCCCCTGGACTATAATACATCAGGTATCAGTCCCCCTGGACTATAATACATCAGGTATCAGTCCTCCTGGACTATAATTCATCAGGTATCAGTCCCCCTGGACTATAATTCATCAGGTATCAGTCCCCCTGGACTATAATACATCAGGTATCAGTCCCCCTGGACTATAATACATCAGGTATCAGTCCCCCTGGACTATAATTCATCAGGTATCAGTCCCCCTGGACTATAATTCATCAGGTATCAGTCCCCCTGGAGTATAATACATAAGGTATCAGTCCCCCTGGGCTATAATACATCAGGTATCAGTCCCCCTGGACTATAATTCATCAGGTATCAGTCCCCCTGGACTATAATTCATCAGGTATCAGTCCCCCTGGACTATAATTCATCAGGTATCAGTCCCCCTGGTCTATAATTCATCAGGTATCAGTCCCCCTGGACTATAATTCATCAGGTATCAGTCCCCCTGGACTATAATTCATCAGGTATCAGTCCCCCTGGTCTATAATTCATCAGGTATCAGTCCCCCTGGACTATAATTCATCAGGTATCAGTCCCCCTGGACTATAATTCATCAGGTATCAGTCCCCCTGGACTATAATTCATCAGGTATCAGTCCCCCTGGACTATAATTCATCAGGTATCAGTCCCCCTGGAGTATAATACATCAGGTATCAGTCCCCCTGGACTATAATTCATCAGGTATCAGTCCCCCTGGACTATAATACATCAGGTATCAGTCCCCCTGGACTATAATTCATCAGGTATCAGTCCCCCTGGACTATAATTCATCAGGTATCAGTCCCCCTGGACTATAATTCATCAGGTATCAGTCCCCCTGGACTATAATTCATCAGGTATCAGTCCCCCTGGACTATAATACATCAGGTATCAGTCCCCCTGGACTATAATACATCAGGTATCAGTCCCCCTGGACTATAATTCATCAGGTATCAGTCCCCCTGGACTATAATTCATCAGGTATCAGTCCCCCTGGAGTATAATACATCAGGTATCAGTCCCCCTGGACTATAATTCATCAGGTATCAGTCCCCCTGGACTATAATACATCAGGTATCAGTCCCCCTGGACTATAATTCATCAGGTATCAGTCCCCCTGGACTATAATTCATCAGGTATCAGTCCTCCTGGAGTATAATTCATCAGGTATCAGTCCTCCTGGACTATAATTCATCAGGTATCAGTCCTCCTGGAGTATAATTCATCAGGTATCAGTCCTCCTGGACTATAATTCATCAGGTATCAGTCCTCCTGGAGTATAATTCATCAGGTATCAGTCCTCCTGGAGTATAATTCATCAGGTATCAGTCCTCCTGGAGTATAATTCATCAGGTATCAGTCCTCCTGGACTATAATTCATCAGGTATCAGTCCTCCTGGAGTATAATTCATCAGGTATCAGTCCTCCTGGACTATAATTCATCAGGTATCAGTCCTCCTGGAGTATAATTCATCAGGTATCAGTCCTCCTGGACTATAATTCATCAGGTATCAGTCCTCCTGGACTATAATTCATCAGGTATCAGTCCCCCTGGACTATAATTCATCAGGTATCAGTCCCCCTGGACTATAATTCGTCAGGTATCAGTCCCCCTGGGCTATAATTCATCAGGTATCAGTCCTCCTGGAGTATAATTCATCAGGTATCAGTCCTCCTGGACTATAATTCATCAGGTATCAGTCCCCCTGGACTATAATTCATCAGGTATCAGTCCTTCTGGACTATAATTCATCAGGTATCAGTCCCCCTGGACTATAATTCATCAGGTATCAGTCCTCCTGGACTATAATTCATCAGGTATCAGTCCCCCTGGACTATAATTCATCAGGTATCAGTCCTCCTGGACTATAATTCATCAGGTATCAGTCCCCCTGGGCTATAATTCATCAGGTATCAGTCCTCCTGGAGTATAATTCATCAGGTATCAGTCCTCCTGGACTATAATTCATCAGGTATCAGTCCCCCTGGACTATAATTCGTCAGGTATCAGTCCCCCTGGGCTATAATTCATCAGGTATCAGTCCTCCTGGAGTATAATTCATCAGGTATCAGTCCTCCTGGACTATAATTCATCAGGTATCAGTCCCCCTGGACTATAATTCATCAGGTATCAGTCCCCCTGGGCTATAATTCATCAGGTATCAGTCCTCCTGGACTATAATTCATCAGGTATCAGTCCTCCTGGACTATAATTCATCAGGTATCAGTCCTCCTGGACTATAATTCATCAGGTATCAGTCCTCCTGGGCTATAATTCATCAGGTATCAGTCCTCCTGGACTATAATTCATCAGGTATCAGTCCCCCTGGACTATAATTCATCAGGTATCTGTCCCCCTGGACTATAATTCATCAGGTATCAGTCCTCCTGGACTATAATACATCAGGTATCAGTCCCCCTGGACTATAATTCATCAGGTATCAGTCCTCCTGGAGTATAATTCATCAGGTATCAGTCCTCCTGGACTATAATTCATCAGGTATCAGTCCTCCTGGACTATAATTCATCAGGTATCAGTCCTCGTGGGCTATAATTCATCAGGTATCAGTCCTCCTGGACTATAATTCATCAGGTATCAGTCCCCCTGGACTATAATTCATCAGGTATCAGTCCCCCTGGACTATAATTCATCAGGTATCAGTCCCCCTGGACTATAATTCATCAGGTATCAGTCCCCCTGGACTATAATTCATCAGGTATCAGTCCCCCTGGACTATAATTCATCAGGTATCAGTCCCCCTGGACTATAATTCATCAGGTATCAGTCCCCCTGGACTATAATTCATCAGGTATCAGTCCCCCTGGACTATAATTCATCAGGTATCAGTCCTCCTGGACTATAATTCATCAGGTATCAGTCCCCCTGGACTATAATTCATCAGGTATCAGTCCCCCTGGACTATAATTCATCAGGTATCAGTCCTCCTGGACTATAATTCATCAGGTATCAGTCCTCCTGGGCTATAATTCATCAGGTATCAGTCCTCCTGGACTATAATTCATCAGGTATCAGTCCCCCTGGACTATAATTCATCAGGTATCAGTCCCCCTGGACTATAATTCATCAGGTATCAGTCCCCCTGGACTATAATTCATCAGGTATCAGTCCCCCTGGAGTATAATTCATCAGGTATCAGTCCCCCTGGAGTATAATTCATCAGGTATCAGTCCCCCTGGACTATAATTCATCAGGTATCAGTCCCCCTGGACTATAATTCATCAGGTATCAGTCCCCCTGGACTATAATTCATCAGGTATCAGTCCTCCTGGACTATAATTCATCAGGTATCAGTCCCCCTGGACTATAATTCATCAGGTATCAGTCCCCCTGGACTATAATTCATCAGGTATCAGTCCCCCTGGACTATAATTCATCAGGTATCAGTCCCCCTGGACTATAATTCATCAGGTATCAGTCCCCCTGGACTATAATTCATCAGGTATCAGTCCCCCTGGACTATAATTCATCAGGTATCAGTCCCCCTGGACTATAATTCATCAGGTATCAGTCCCCCTGGACTATAATTCATCAGGTATCAGTCCCCCTGGACTATAATTCATCAGGTATCAGTCCTCCTGGACTATAATTCATCAGGTATCAGTCCCCCTGGACTATAATTCATCAGGTATCAGTCCCCCTGGACTATAATTCATCAGGTATCAGTCCCCCTGGACTATAATTCATCAGGTATCAGTCCCCCTGGACTATAATTCATCAGGTATCAGTCCCCCTGGACTATAATTCATCAGGTATCAGTCCCCCTGGACTATAATTCATCAGGTATCAGTCCTCCTGGACTATAATTCATCAGGTATCAGTCCCCCTGGACTATAATTCATCAGGTATCAGTCCCCCTGGACTATAATTCATCAGGTATCAGTCCCCCTGGAGTATAATTCATCAGGTATCAGTCCCCCTGGAGTATAATACATAAGGTATCAGTCCCCCTGGGCTATAATACATCAGGTATCAGTCCCCCTGGACTATAATTCATCAGGTATCAGTCCCCCTGGAGTATAATTCATCAGGTATCAGTCCTCCTGGACTATAATTCATCAGGTATCAGTCCCCCTGGACTATAATTCATCAGGTATCAGTCCTCCTGGACTATAATTCATCAGGTATCAGTCCTCCTGGACTATAATTCATCAGGTATCAGTCCTCCTGGACTATAATTCATCAGGTATCAGTCCCCCTGGACTATAATTCATCAGGTATCAGTCCTCCTGGACTATAATTCATCAGGTATCAGTCCCCCTGGAGTATAATTCATCAGGTATCAGTCCTCCTGGACTATAATTCATCAGGTATCAGTCCCCCTGGACTATAATACATCAGGTATCAGTCCTCCTGGAGTATAATTCATCAGGTATCAGTCCTCCTGGACTATAATTCATCAGGTATCAGTCCCCCTGGACTATAATACATCAGGTATCAGTCCCCCTGGAGTATAATTCATCAGGTATCAGTCCTCCTGGAGTATAATTCATCAGGTATCAGTCCTCCTGGACTATAATTCATCAGGTATCAGTCCCCCTGGACTATAATACATCAGGTATCAGTCCTCCTGGAGTATAATTCATCAGGTATCAGTCCTGCTGGACTATAATACATCAGGTATCAGTCCTCCTGGACTATAATTCATCAGGTATCAGTCCCCCTGGACTATAATTCATCAGGTATCAGTCCCCCTGGACTATAATTCATCAGGTATCAGTCCCCCTGGACTATAATTCATCAGGTATCAGTCCTCCTGGAGTATAATTCATCAGGTATCAGTCCCCCTGGACTATAATTCATCAGGTATCAGTCCCCCTGGACTATAATTCATCAGGTATCAGTCCCCCTGGACTATAATTCATCAGGTATCAGTCCCCCTGGACTATAATTCATCAGGTATCAGTCCTCCTGGAGTATAATTCATCAGGTATCAGTCCCCCTGGACTATAATTCATCAGGTATCAGTCCCCCTGGACTATAATTCATCAGGTATCAGTCCCCCTGGACTATAATTCATCAGGTATCAGTCCTCCTGGACTATAATTCATCAGGTATCAGTCCTCCTGGACTATAATACATCAGGTATCAGTCCTCCTGGACTATAATTCATCAGGTATCAGTCCCCCTGGACTATAATTCATCAGGTATCAGTCCCCCTGGACTATAATTCATCAGGTATCAGTCCCCCTGGACTATAATTCATCAGGTATCAGTCACCCTGGTCTATAATTCATCAGGTATCAGTCCTCCTGGACTATAATTCATCAGGTATCAGTCCCCCTGGTCTATAATTCATCAGGTATCAGTCCCCCTGGACTATAATTCATCAGGTATCAGTCCCCCTGGACTATAATTCATCAGGTATCAGTCCTCCTGGACTATAATTCATCAGGTATCAGTCCCCCTGGACTATAATTCATCAGGTATCAGTCCCCCTGGACTATAATACATCAGGTATCAGTCCTCCTGGAGTATAATTCATCAGGTATCAGTCCTGCTGGACTATAATACATCAGGTATCAGTCCCCCTGGACTATAATTCATCAGGTATCAGTCCTCCTGGACTATAATTCATCAGGTATCAGTCCCCCTGGACTATAATTCATCAGGTATCAGTCCTCCTGGACTATAATTCATCAGGTATCAGTCCCCTGGACTATAATTCATCAGGTATCAGTCCTCCTGGAGTATAATTCATCAGGTATCAGTCCTCCTGGACTATAATTCATCAGGTATCAGTCCCCCTGGACTATAATTCATCAGGTATCAGTCCCCCTGGACTATAATTCATCAGGTATCAGTCCCCCTGGACTATAATTCATCAGGTATCAGTCACCCTGGTCTATAATTCATCAGGTATCAGTCCTCCTGGACTATAATTCATCAGGTATCAGTCCCCTGGACTATAATTCATCAGGTATCAGTCCTCCTGGAGTATAATACATCAGGTATCAGTCCTCCTGGACTATAATTCATCAGGTATCAGTCCCCCTGGACTATAATTCATCAGGTATCAGTCCCCCTGGACTATAATTCATCAGGTATCAGTCCCCCTGGACTATAATTCATCAGGTATCAGTCCTCCTGGACTATAATTCATCAGGTATCAGTCCCCCTGGACTATAATTCATCAGGTATCAGTCCCCTGGACTATAATTCATCAGGTATCAGTCCCCCTGGACTATAATTCATCAGGTATCAGTCCCCCTGGACTATAATTCATCAGGTATCAGTCCCCCTGGACTATAATTCATCAGGTATCAGTCCCCCTGGACTATAATTCATCAGGTATCAGTCCTCCTGGACTATAATTCATCAGGTATCAGTCCCCTGGACTATAATTCATCAGGTATCAGTCACCCTGGTCTATAATTCATCAGGTATCAGTCCTCCTGGACTATAATTCATCAGGTATCAGTCCCCCTGGTCTATAATTCATCAGGTATCAGTCCCCCTGGACTATAATTCATCAGGTATCAGTCCTCCTGGACTATAATTCATCAGGTATCAGTCCCCCTGGACTATAATTCATCAGGTATCAGTCCTCCTGGACTATAATTCATCAGGTATCAGTCCCCCTGGACTATAATTCATCAGGTATCAGTCCTCCTGGACTATAATTCATCAGGTATCAGTCCCCCTGGACTATAATTCATCAGGTATCAGTCCCCCTGGACTATAATACATCAGGTATCAGTCCTCCTGGAGTATAATTCATCAGGTATCAGTCCTCCTGGACTATAATTCATCAGGTATCAGTCCCCCTGGACTATAATTCATCAGGTATCAGTCCCCCTGGACTATAATTCATCAGGTATCAGTCCCCCTGGACTATAATTCATCAGGTATCAGTCACCCTGGTCTATAATTCATCAGGTATCAGTCCTCCTGGACTATAATTCATCAGGTATCAGTCCCCCTGGACTATAATTCATCAGGTATCAGTCCCCCTGGACTATAATTCATCAGGTATCAGTCCCCCTGGACTATAATTCATCAGGTATCAGTCCCCCTGGACTATAATACATCAGGTATCAGTCCCCCTGGACTATAATTCATCAGGTATCAGTCCCCCTGGACTATAATTCATCAGGTATCAGTCCCCCTGGACTATAATTCATCAGGTATCAGTCCCCTGGACTATAATTCATCAGGTATCAGTCCCCCTGGGCTATAATTCATCAGGTATCAGTCCTCCTGGACTATAATTCATCAGGTATCAGTCCCCCTGGACTATAATTCATCAGGTATCAGTCCCCCTGGACTATAATTCATCAGGTATCAGTCCCCCTGGACTATAATTCATCAGGTATCAGTCCCCCTGGACTATAATTCATCAGGTATCAGTCCCCCTGGACTATAATTCATCAGGTATCAGTCCCCCTGGACTATAATTCATCAGGTATCAGTCCCCCTGGACTATAATTCATCAGGTATCAGTCCCCCTGGAGTATAATTCATCAGGTATCAGTCCTCCTGGACTATAACTCATCAGGTATCAGTCCTCCTGGACTATAATTCATCAGGTATCAGTCCCCCTGGACTATAATACATCAGGTATCAGTCCTCCTGGACTATAATTCATCAGGTATCAGTCCCCCTGGACTATAATACATCAGGTATCAGTCCTCCTGGACTATAATTCATCAGGTATCAGTCCCCCTGGACTATAATTCATCAGGTATCAGTCCCCCTGGACTATAATACATCAGGTATCAGTCCTCCTGGACTATAATTCATCAGGTATCAGTCCCCCTGGGCTATAATTCATCAGGTATCAGTCCCCCTGGACTATAATTCATCAGGTATCAGTCCCCCTGGACTATAATTCATCAGGTATCAGTCCTCCTGGACTATAATTCATCAGGTATCAGTCCCCCTGGACTATAATTCAGGTATCAGTCCCCTGGACTATAATCCATCAGGTATCAGTCCCCCTGGAGTATAATTCATCAGGTATCAGTCCCCCTGGTCTATAATTCATCAGGTATCAGTCCTCCTGGACTATAATTCATCAGGTATCAGTCCCCCTGGACTATAATTCATCAAGTATCAGTCCTCCTGGACTATAATTCATCAGGTATCAGTCCCCCTGGTCTATAATTCATCAGGTATCAGTCCTCCTGGACTATAATTCATCAGGTATCAGTCCCCCTGGACTATAATTCATCAAGTATCAGTCCTCCTGGTCTATAATTCATCAGGTATCAGTCCTCCTGGACTATAATTCATCAGGTATCAGTCCCCCTGGACTATAATTCATCAAGTATCAGTCCCCCTGGACTATAATTCATCAGGTATCAGTCCCCCTGGACTATAATTCATCAGGTATCAGTCCTCCTGGACTATAATTCATCAGGTATCAGTCCCCCTGGACTATAATTCATCAGGTATCAGTCCCCCTGGACTATAATTCATCAGGTATCAGTCCTCCTGGACTATAATTCATCAGGTATCAGTCCCCCTGGACTATAATTCAGGTATCAGTCCCCCTGGACTATAATCCATCAGGTATCAGTCCCCCTGGAGTATAATTCATCAGGTATCAGTCCCCCTGGTCTATAATTCATCAGGTATCAGTCCTCCTGGACTATAATTCATCAGGTATCAGTCCCCCTGGACTATAATTCATCAGGTATCAGTCCCCCTGGAGTATAATTCATCAGGTATCAGTCCCCCTGGAATATAATTCATCAGGTATCAGTCCTCCTGGACTATAATTCATCAGGTATCAGTCCCCCTGGACTATAATTCATCAGGTATCAGTCCCCCTGGAGTATAATTCATCAGGTATCAGTCCCCCTGGACTATAATTCATCAGGTATCAGTCCCCCTGGACTATAATTCATCAGGTATCAGTCCCCCTGGACTATAATTCATCAGGTATCAGTCCCCCTGGACTATAATTCATCAGGTATCAGTCCCCCTGGACTATAATTCATCAGGTATCAGTCCCCCTGGACTATAATTCATCAGGTATCAGTCCCCCTGGACTATAATTCATCAGGTATCAGTCCCCCTGGACTATAATTCATCAGGTATCAGTCCCCCTGGACTATAATTCATCAGGTATCAGTCCCCCTGGAGTATAATTCATCAGGTATCAGTCCTCCTGGACTATAACTCATCAGGTATCAGTCCCCCTGGACTATAATACATCAGGTATCAGTCCTCCTGGACTATAATTCATCAGGTATCAGTCCCCCTGGAGTATAATTCATCAGGTATCAGTCCTCCTGGACTATAATTCATCAGGTATCAGTCCCCCTGGACTATAATTCATCAGGTATCAGTCCCCCTGGAGTATAATTCATCAGGTATCAGTCCTCCTGGACTATAATTCATCAGGTATCAGTCCCCCTGGACTATAATACATCAGGTATCAGTCCTCCTGGACTATAATTCATCAGGTATCAGTCCCCCTGGACTATAATACATCAGGTATCAGTCCTCCTGGACTATAATTCATCAGGTATCAGTCCCCTGGACTATAATTCATCAGGTATCAGTCCCCCTGGACTATAATACATCAGGTATCAGTCCTCCTGGACTATAATTCATCAGGTATCAGTCCCCCTGGCTATAATTCATCAGGTATCAGTCCCCCTGGACTATAATTCATCAGGTATCAGTCCCCCTGGACTATAATTCATCAGGTATCAGTCCTCCTGGACTATAATTCATCAGGTATCAGTCCCCCTGGACTATAATTCAGGTATCAGTCCCCCTGGACTATAATCCATCAGGTATCAGTCCCCCTGGAGTATAATTCATCAGGTATCAGTCCCCCTGGTCTATAATTCATCAGGTATCAGTCCTCCTGGACTATAATTCATCAGGTATCAGTCCCCCTGGACTATAATTCATCAAGTATCAGTCCTCCTGGACTATAATTCATCAGGTATCAGTCCCCCTGGTCTATAATTCATCAGGTATCAGTCCTCCTGGACTATAATTCATCAGGTATCAGTCCCCCTGGACTATAATTCATCAAGTATCAGTCCTCCTGGTCTATAATTCATCAGGTATCAGTCCTCCTGGACTATAATTCATCAGGTATCAGTCCCCCTGGACTATAATTCATCAAGTATCAGTCCTCCTGGACTATAATTCATCAGGTATCAGTCCCCCTGGACTATAATTCATCAGGTATCAGTCCTCCTGGACTATAATTCATCAGGTATCAGTCCCCCTGGACTATAATTCATCAGGTATCAGTCCCCCTGGACTATAATTCATCAGGTATCAGTCCTCCTGGACTATAATTCATCAGGTATCAGTCCCCCTGGACTATAATTCAGGTATCAGTCCCCCTGGACTATAATCCATCAGGTATCAGTCCCCCTGGAGTATAATTCATCAGGTATCAGTCCCCCTGGTCTATAATTCATCAGGTATCAGTCCTCCTGGACTATAATTCATCAGGTATCAGTCCCCCTGGACTATAATTCATCAGGTATCAGTCCCCCTGGAGTATAATTCATCAGGTATCAGTCCCCCTGGAATATAATTCATCAGGTATCAGTCCTCCTGGACTATAATTCATCAGGTATCAGTCCCCCTGGACTATAATTCATCAGGTATCAGTCCCCCTGGAGTATAATTCATCAGGTATCAGTCCCCCTGGACTATAATTCATCAGGTATCAGTCCCCTGGACTATAATTCATCAGGTATCAGTCCCCCTGGACTATAATTCATCAGGTATCAGTCCTCCTGGACTATAATTCATCAGGTATCAGTCCCCCTGGACTATAATTCATCAGGTATCAGTCCCCTGGACTATAATTCATCAGTTATCAGTCCCCCTGGTCTATAATTCATCAGGTATCAGTCCTCCTGGACTATAATTCATCAGGTATCAGTCCCCTGGACTATAATTCATCAGGTATCAGTCCTCCTGGACTATAATTCATCAGGTATCAGTCCCCCTGGAGTATAATTCATCAGGTATCAGTCCCCTGGACTATAATTCATCAGGTATCAGTCCTCTTGGACTATAATTCATCAGGTATCAGTCCCCCTGGACTATAATTCATCAGGTATCAGTCCCCCTGGACTATAATACATCAGGTATCAGTCCCCCTGGACTATAATTCATCAGGTATCAGTCCCCCTGGACTATAATTCATCAGGTATCAGTCCCCCTGGACTATAATTCATCAGGTATCAGTCCCCCTGGACTATAATTCATCAGGTATCAGTCCCCCTGGAGTATAATACATCAGGTATCAGTCCTCCTGGACTATAATTCATCAGGTATCAGTCCTCCTGGACTTTAATTCATCAGGTATCAGTCCCCTGGACTATAATTCATCAGGTATCAGTCCTCCTGGACTATAATTCATCAGGTATCAGTCCTCCTGGACTATAATTCATCAGGTATCAGTCCTCCTGGACTATAATTCATCAGGTATCAGTCCTCCTGGACTATAATTCATCAAGTATCAGTCCTCCTGGACTATAATTCATCAGGTATCAGTCCCCCTGGACTATAATTCATCAGGTATCAGTCCCCCTGGAGTATAATTCATCAAGTATCAGTCCCCCTGGACTATAATTCATCAGGTATCAGTCCTCCTGGACTATAATTCATCAGGTATCAGTCCCCCTGGACTATAATTCATCAGGTATCAGTCCTCCTGGACTATAATTCATCAGGTATCAGTCCCCCTGGACTATAATACATCAGGTATCAGTCCCCCTGGACTATAATTCATCAGGTATCAGTCCTCCTGGACTATAATTCATCAGGTATCAGTCCCCCTGGAGTATAATTCATCAGGTATCAGTCCTCCAGGACTATAATTCATCAGTATCAGTCCCCCTGGACTATAATTCATCAGGTATCAGTCCTCCTGGACTATAATTCATCAGGTATCAGTCCCCCTGGACTATAATTCATCAGGTATCAGTCCCCCTGGACTATAATTCATCAGGTATCAGTCCCCCTGGACTATAATTCATCAGGTATCAGTCCCCCTGGACTATAATTCATCAGGTATCAGTCCCCCTGGACTATAATTCATCAGGTATCAGTCCTCCTGGACTATAATACATCAGGTATCAGTCCCCCTGGAGTATAATTCATCAGGTATCAGTCCTCCTGGACTATAATTCATCAGGTATCAGTCCTCCTGGACTATAATTCATCAGGTATCAGTCCCCCTGGACTATAATTCATCAGGTATCAGTCCCCCTGGACTATAATTCATCAGGTATCAGTCCCCCTGGACTATAATTCATCAGGTATCAGTCCCCCTGGACTATAATTCATCAGGTATCAGTCCCCCTGGAGTATAATTCATCAGGTATCAGTCCCCCTGGACTATAATTCATCAGGTATCAGTCCCCCTGGACTATAATTCATCAGGTATCAGTCCCCCTGGACTATAATTCATCAGGTATCAGTCCTCCTGGACTATAATTCATCAGGTATCAGTCCCCCTGGAGTATAATTCATCAGGTATCAGTCCCCCTGGACTATAATTCATCAGGTATCAGTCCCCCTGGACTATAATTCATCAGGTATCAGTCCCCCTGGACTATAATTCATCAGGTATCAGTCCTCCTGGACTATAATTCATCAGGTATCAGTCCCCCTGGAGTATAATTCATCAGGTATCAGTCCCCTGGACTATAATTCATCAGGTATCAGTCCTCCTGGACTATAATTCATCAGGTATCAGTCCCCCTGGAGTATAATTCATCAGGTATCAGTCCCCCTGGTCTATAATTCATCAGGTATCAGTCCCCTGGACTATAATTCATCAGGTATCAGTCCTCCTGGACTATAATTCATCAGGTATCAGTCCCCCTGGACTATAATTCATCAGGTATCAGTCCTCCTGGACTATAATTCATCAGGTATCAGTCCCCCTGGAGTATAATTCATCAGGTATCAGTCCCCCTGGACTATAATTCATCAGGTATCAGTCCCCCTGGACTATAATTCATCAGGTATCAGTCCTCCTGGACTATAATTCATCAGGTATCAGTCCCCCTGGACTATAATTCATCAGGTATCAGTCCCCCTGGACTATAATTCATCAGGTATCAGTCCCCCTGGACTATAATTCATCAGGTATCAGTCCCCCTGGAGTATAATTCATCAGGTATCAGTCCCCCTGGACTATAATTCATCAGGTATCAGTCCCCCTGGACTATAATTCATCAGGTATCAGTCCCCCTGGACTATAATTCATCAGGTATCAGTCCTCCTGGACTATAATTCATCAGGTATCAGTCCCCCTGGAGTATAATTCATCAGGTATCAGTCCCCCTGGACTATAATTCATCAGGTATCAGTCCTCCTGGACTATAATTCATCAGGTATCAGTCCCCCTGGAGTATAATTCATCAGGTATCAGTCCCCCTGGTCTATAATTCATCAGGTATCAGTCCCCCTGGACTATAATTCATCAGGTATCAGTCCTCCTGGACTATAATTCATCAGGTATCAGTCCCCCTGGAGTATAATTCATCAGGTATCAGTCCCCCTGGACTATAATTCATCAGGTATCAGTCCCCCTGGACTATAATACATCAGGTATCAGTCCTCCTGGACTATAATTCATCAGGTATCTGTCCCCCTGGACTATAATTCATCAGGTATCAGTCCCCCTGGACTATAATTCATCAGGTATCAGTCCTCCTGGACTATAATTCATCAGGTATCAGTCCCCCTGGACTATAATACATCAGGTATCAGTCCCCCTGGACTATAATTCATCAGGTATCAGTCCTCCTGGACTATAATTCATCAGGTATCAGTCCCCCTGGAGTATAATTCATCAGGTATCAGTCCCCCTGGACTATAATTCATCAGGTATCAGTCCCCCTGGACTATAATACATCAGGTATCAGTCCTCCTGGACTATAATTCATCAGGTATCAGTCCCCCTGGAGTATAATTCATCAGGTATCAGTCCCCCTGGACTATAATTCATCAGGTATCAGTCCCCTGGACTATAATACATCAGGTATCAGTCCTCCTGGACTATAATTCATCAGGTATCAGTCCTCCTGGACTATAATTCATCAGGTATCAGTCCCCTGGAGTATAATTCATCAGGTATCAGTCCCCCTGGACTATAATTCATCAGGTATCAGTCCCCCTGGAGTATAATTCATCAGGTATCAGTCCCCCTGGACTATAATTCATCAGGTATCAGTCCCCTGGACTATAATACATCAGGTATCAGTCCTCCTGGACTATAATTCATCAGGTATCAGTCCCCCTGGAGTATAATTCATCAGGTATCAGTCCTCCTGGACTATAATTCATCAGGTATCAGTCCCCCTGGACTATAATACATCAGGTATCAGTCCCCCTGGACTATAATTCATCAGGTATCAGTCCTCCTGGACTATAATTCATCAGGTATCAGTCCTCCTGGACTATAATTCATCAGGTATCAGTCCCCCTGGAGTATAATTCATCAGGTATCAGTCCCCCTGGACTATAATACATCAGGTATCAGTCCTCCTGGACTATAATTCATCAGGTATCAGTCCCCCTGGACTATAATTCATCAGGTATCAGTCCCCCTGGACTATAATTCATCAGGTATCAGTCCCCCTGGACTATAATTCATCAGGTATCAGTCCTCCTGGACTATAATTCATCAGGTATCAGTCCCCCTGGACTATAATACATCAGGTATCAGTCCCCTGGACTATAATTCATCAGGTATCAGTCCCCCTGGACTATAATTCATCAGGTATCAGTCCCCCTGGACTATAATTCATCAGGTATCAGTCCCCCTGGACTATAATTCATCAGGTATCAGTCCCCCTGGACTACAATACATCAGGTATCAGTCCCCCTGGACTATAATTCATCAGGTATCAGTCCTCCTGGACTATAATTCATCAGGTATCAGTCCCCCTGGACTACAATACATCAGGTATCAGTCCCCCTGGACTATAATTCATCAGGTATCAGTCCCCCTGGACTATAATTCATCAGGTATCAGTCCCCCTGGACTATAATTCATCAGGTATCAGTCCCCCTGGACTATAATTCATCAGGTATCAGTCCTCCTGGACTATAATTCATCAGGTATCAGTCCCCCTGGACTATAATACATGAGGTATCAGTCCCCCTGGACTATAATTCATCAGGTATCAGTCCCCCTGGAGTATAATTCATCAGGTATCAGTCCTCCTGGACTATAATTCATCAGGTATCAGTCCCCCTGGACTATAATTCATCAGGTATCAGTCCTCCTGGACTATAATTCATCAGGTATCAGTCCTCCTGGACTATAATTCATCAGGTATCAGTCCCCCTGGACTATAATTCATCAGGTATCAGTCCTCCTGGACTATAATTCATCAGGTATCAGTCCTCCTGGACTATAATTCATCAGGTATCAGTCCCCCTGGACTATAATTCATCAGGTATCAGTCCCCCTGGACTATAATTCATCAGGTATCAGTCCTCCTGGACTATAATTCATCAGGTATCAGTCCTCCTGGACTATAATTCATCAGGTATCAGTCCCCCTGGACTATAATTCATCAGGTATCAGTCCCCCTGGACTATAATTCATCAGGTATCAGTCCCCCTGGACTATAATTCATCAGGTATCAGTCCTCCTGGACTATAATTCATCAGGTATCAGTCCTCCTGGACTATAATTCATCAGGTATCAGTCCTCCTGGACTATAATTCATCAGGTATCAGTCCCCCTGGACTATAATACATCAGGTATCAGTCCCCCTGGACTATAATTCATCAGGTATCAGTCCCCCTGAACAATAATTCATCAGGTATCAGTCCCCCTGGTCTATAATTCATCAGGTATCAGTCCCCCTGGACTATAATTCATCAGGTATCAGTCCTCCTGGACTATAATTCATCAGGTATCAGTCCCCTGGACTATAATACATCAGGTATCAGTCCTCCTGGACTATAATACATCAGGTATCAGTCCCCCTGGACTATAATTCATCAGGTATCAGTCCCCCTGGACTATAATTCATCAGGTATCAGTCCTCCTGGACTATAATTCATCAGGTATCAGTCCCCTGGACTATAATACATCAGGTATCAGTCCTCCTGGACTATAATACATCAGGTATCAGTCCCCCTGGACTATAATTCATCAGGTATCAGTCCCCCTGGACTATAATTCATCAGGTATCAGTCCTCCTGGACTATAATTCATCAGGTATCAGTCCCCCTGGACTATAATTCATCAGGTATCAGTCCTCCTGGACTATAATTCATCAGGTATCAGTCCCCCTGGAGTATAATTCATCAGGTATCAGTCCTCCTGGACAATAACTCATCAGGTATCAGTCCCCTGGACTATAATTCATCAGGTATCAGTCCCCCTGGACTATAATTCATCAGGTATCAGTCACCCTGGACTATAATTCATCAGGTATCAGTCACCCTGGACTATAATACATCAGGTATCAGTCCCCCTGGACTATAATTCATCAGGTATCAGTCCTCCTGGACTATAATTCATCAGGTATCAGTCCTCCTGGACTATAATTCATCAGGTATCAGTCCTCCTGGACTATAATTCATCAGGTATCAGTCCTCCTGGACTATAATTCATCAGGTATCAGTCCTCCTGGACTATAATTCATCAGGTATCAGTCCCCCTGGACTATAATTCATCAGGTATCAGTCCTCCTGGACTATAATTCATCAGGTATCAGTCCTCCTGGACTATAATTCATCAGGTATCAGTCCCCCTGGACTATAATTCATCAGGTATCAGTCCTCCTGGACTATAATTCATCAGGTATCAGTCCTCCTGGACTATAATTCATCAGGTATCAGTCCTCCTGGACTATAATTCATCAGGTATCAGTCCTCCTGGACTATAATTCATCAGGTATCAGTCCCCCTGGTCTATAATTCATCAGGTATCAGTCCCCCTGGAGTATAATTCATCAGGTATCAGTCCCCCTGGACTATAATTCATCAGGTATCAGTCCCCCTGGACTATAATACATCAGGTATCAGTCCCCCTGGAGTATAATTCATCAGGTATCAGTCCCCCTGGACTATAATACATCAGGTATCAGTCCCCCTGGACTATAATTCATCAGGTATCAGTCCTCCTGGACTATAATTCATCAGGTATCAGTCCCCCTGGACTATAATTCATCAGGTATCAGTCCCCCTGGACTATAATACATCAGGTATCAGTCCCCCTGGACTATAATACATCAGGTATCAGTCCTCCTGGACTATAATACATCAGGTATCAGTCCCCCTGGACTATAATTCATCAGGTATCAGTCCCCCTGGACTATAATTCATCAGGTATCAGTCCCCCTGGACTATAATTCATCAGGTATCAGTCCTCCTGGACTATAATACATCAGGTATCAGTCCCCCTGGACTATAATTCATCAGGTATCAGTCACCCTGGACTATAATACATCAGGTATCAGTCCCCCTGGACTATAATTCATCAGGTATCAGTCCTCCTGGACTATAATTCATCAGGTATCAGTCCCCCTGGACTATAATTCATCAGGTATCAGTCCCCCTGGACTATAATACATCAGGTATCAGTCCCCCTGGACTATAATACATCAGGTATCAGTCCTCCTGGACTATAATACATCAGGTATCAGTCCCCCTGGACTATAATTCATCAGGTATCAGTCCCCCTGGACTATAATTCATCAGGTATCAGTCCCCCTGGACTATAATTCATCAGGTATCAGTCCTCCTGGACTATAATACATCAGGTATCAGTCCCCCTGGACTATAATTCATCAGGTATCAGTCACCCTGGACTATAATACATCAGGTATCAGTCCCCCTGGACTATAATTCATCAGGTATCAGTCCTCCTGGACTATAATTCATCAGGTATCAGTCCTCCTGGACTATAATTCATCAGGTATCAGTCCTCCTGGACTATAATTCATCAGGTATCAGTCCCCCTGGTCTATAATTCATCAGGTATCAGTCCCCCTGGAGTATAATTCATCAGGTATCAGTCCCCCTGGACTATAATTCATCAGGTATGAGTCCCCCTGGACTATAATACATCAGGTATCAGTCCCCCTGGAGTATAATTCATCAGGTATCAGTCCCCCTGGACTATAATTCATCAGGTATCAGTCCCCCTGGACTATAATTCATCAGGTATCAGTCCCCCTGGACTATAATTCATCAGGTATCAGTCCCCCTGGACTATAATTCATCAGGTATCAGTCCCCCTGGACTATAATTCATCAGGTATCAGTCCCCCTGGACTATAATTCATCAGGTATCAGTCCCCCTGGACTATAATACATCAGGTATCAGTCCCCCTGGAGTATAATTCATCAGGTATCAGTCCCCCTGGACTATAATTCATCAGGTATCAGTCCCCCTGGACTATAATTCATCAGGTATCAGTCCCCCTGGACTATAATTCATCAGGTATCAGTCCCCCTGGACTATAATTCATCAGGTATCAGTCCTCCTGGACTATAATTCATCAGGTATCAGTCCCCCTGGTCTATAATTCATCAGGTATCAGTCCTCCTGGACTATAATTCATCAGGTATCAGTCCTCCTGGACTATAATTCATCAGGTATCAGTCCTCCTGGACTATAATTCATCAGGTATCAGTCCTCCTGGACTATAATTCATCAGGTATCAGTCCCCCTGGTCTATAATTCATCAGGTATCAGTCCTCCTGGACTATAATTCATCAGGTATCAGTCCTCCTGGACTATAATTCATCAGGTATCAGTCCTCCTGGACTATAATTCATCAGGTATCAGTCCTCCTGGACTATAATTCATCAGGTATCAGTCCTCCTGGACTATAATTCATCAGGTATCAGTCCCCCTGGACTATAATTCATCAGGTATCAGTCCTCCTGGACTATAATTCATCAGGTATCAGTCCTCCTGGACTATAATTCATCAGGTATCAGTCCCCCTGGTCTATAATTCATCAGGTTTCAGTCCCCCTGGAGTATAATTCATCAGGTATCAGTCCCCCTGGACTATAATTCATCAGGTATCAGTCCCCCTGGACTATAATACATCAGGTATCAGTCCCCCTGGAGTATAATTCATCAGGTATCAGTCCCCCTGGACTATAATTCATCAGGTATCAGTCCCCCTGGACTATAATTCATCAGGAATCAGTCCTCCTGGACTATAATTCATCAGGTATCAGTCCTCCTGGACAATAACTCATCAGGTATCAGTCCTCCTGGACAATAACTCATCAGGTATCAGTCCTCCTGGACAATAACTCATCAGGTATCAGTCCTCCTGGAGTATAATTCATCAGGTATCAGTCCCCCTGGACTATAATACATCAGGTATCAGTCCCCCTGGAGTATAATTCATCAGGTATCAGTCCCCCTGGACTATAATACATCAGGTATCAGTCCCCCTGGACTATAATTCATCAGGTATCAGTCCCCCTGGACTATAATTCATCAGGTATCAGTCCCCCTGGACTATAATTCATCAGGTATCAGTCCCCCTGGACTATAATTCATCAGGTATCAGTCCCCCTGGACTATAATTCATCAGGTATCAGTCCCCCTGGACTATAATTCATCAGGTATCAGTCCCCCTGGACTATAATTCATCAGGTATCAGTCCCCCTGGTCTATAATACATCAGGTATCAGCCCTCCTGGGCTATAATTCATCAGGTATCAGTCCCCCTGGACTATAATTCATCAGGTATCAGTCCCCCTGGACTATAATTCATCAGGTATCAGTCCCCCTGGACTATAATTCATCAAGTATCAGTCCCCCTGGACTATAATTCATCAGGTATCAGTCCCCCTGGACTATAATTCATCAGGTATCAGTCCCCCTGGTCTATAATACATCAGGTATCAGCCCTCCTGGGCTATAATTCATCAGGTATCAGTCCCCCTGGACTATAATTCATCAGGTATCAGTCCCCCTGGACTATAATTCATCAGGTATCAGTCCCCCTGGACTATAATCCGTCAGGTATCAGTCCCCCTGGGGTATAATTCATCAGGTATCAGTCCCCCTGGACTATAATTCATCAAGTATCAGTCCTCCTGGACTATAATTCATCAGGTATCAGTCCTCCTGGACTATAATTCATCAGGTATCAGTCCTCCTGGACTATAATTCATCAGGTATCAGTCCTCCTGGACTATAATTCATCAGGTATCAGTCCTCCTGGACTATAATTCATCAGGTATCAGTCCTCCTGGACTATAATTCATCAGGTATCAGTCCCCCTGGTCTATAATTCATCAGGTATCAGTCCCCCTATAGTATAATTCATCAGGTATCAGTCCCCCTGGAGTATAATTCATCAGGTATCAGTCCCCCTGGAGTATAATTCATCAGGTATCAGTCCCCCTGGACTATAATTCATCAGGTATCAGTCCCCCTGGACTATAATACATCAGGTATCAGTCCCCCTGGAGTATAATTCATCAGGTATCAGTCCCCCTGGACTATAATTCATCAGGTATCAGTCCCCCTGGACTATAATTCATCAGGTATCAGTCCCCCTGGGCTATAATTCATCAGGTATCAGTCCCCCTGGACTATAATTCATCAGGTATCAGTCCCCCTGGAGTATAATTCATCAGGTATCAGTCCCCCTGGGCTATAATTCATCAGGTATCAGTCCCCCTGGACTATAATTCATCAGGTATCAGTCCCCCTGGACTATAATACATCAGGTATCAGTCCCCCTGGACTATAATTCATCAGGTATCAGTCCCCCTGGAGTATAATTCATCAGGTATCAGTCCCCCTGGACTATAATTCATCAGGTATCAGTCCTCCTGGACTATAATTCATCAGGTATCAGTCCCCCTGGAGTATAATTCATCAGGTATCAGTCCCCCTGGGCTATAATTCATCAGGTATCAGTCCCCCTGGACTATAATTCATCAGGTATCAGTCCCCCTGGACTATAATTCATCAGGTATCAGTCCCCCTGGACTATAATACATCAGGTATCAGTCCCCCTGGACTATAATTCATCAGGTATCAGTCCCCCTGGAGTATAATTCATCAGGTATCAGTCCCCCTGGACTATAATTCATCAGGTATCAGTCCCCCTGGACTATAATTCATCAGGTATCAGTCCCCCTGGGCTATAATTCATCAGGTATCAGTCCCCCTGGACTATAATTCATCAGGTATCAGTCCCCCTGGACTATAATTCATCAGGTATCAGTCCCCCTGGACTATAATACATCAGGTATCAGTCCCCCTGGACTATAATTCATCAGGTATCAGTCCCCCTGGAGTATAATTCATCAGGTATCAGTCCCCCTGGACTATAATTCATCAGGTATCAGTCCCCCTGGACTATAATTCATCAGGTATCAGTCCCCCTGGACTATAATTCATCAGGTATCAGTCCCCCTGGACTATAATTCATCAGGTATCTGTCCTCCTGGACTATAATTCGTCAGGTATCAGTCCTCCTGGACTATAATTCATCAGGTATCAGTCCTCCTGGACAATAATTCATCAGGTATCAGTCCCCCTGGACTATAATTCATCAGTTATCAGTCCCCCTGGACTATAATTCATCAGGTATCAGTCCTCCTGGACTATAATTCATCAGGTATCAGTCCCCCTGGTGTATAATTCATCAGGTATCAGTCCCCCTGGACTATAATTCATCAGGTATCAGTCCCCCTGGTCTATAATTCATCAGGTATCAGTCCCCCTGGACTATAATTCATCAGGTATCAGTCCCCCTGAACTATAATTCATCAGTTATCAGTCCCCCTGGACTATAATTCATCAGGTATCAGTCCCCCTGGACTATAATTCATCAGGTATCAGTCCCCCTGGTCTATAATTCATCAGGTATCAGTCCCCCTGGAGTATAATTCATCAGGTATCAGTCCCCCTGGACTATAATTCATCAAGTATCAGTCCCCCTGGTGTATAATTCATCAGGTATCAGTCCCCCTGGACTATAATTCATCAGGTATCAGTCCCCCTGGACTATAATTCATCAGGTATCAGTCCCCCTGAACTATAATGCATCAGGTATCAGTCCCCCGGACTATAATTCATCAGGTATCAGTCCCCCTGGTCTATAATTCATCAGGTATCAGTCCCCATGGACTATAATTCATCAGGTATCAGTCCCCCTGGTCTATAATTCATCAGGTATCAGTCCCCCTGGACTATAATTCATCAGGTATCAGTCCCCCTGGACTATAATTCATCAGGTATCAGTCCTCCTGGACTATAATTCATCAGGTATCAGTCCCCCTGGTCTATAATTCATCAGGTATCAGTCCTCCTGGACTATAATTCATCAGGTATCAGTCCCCCTGGTCTATAATTCATCAGGTATCAGTCCCCCTGGACTATAATTCATCAGGTATCAGTCCCCCTGGACTATAATTCATCAGGTATCAGTCCCCCTGGACTATAATTCATCAGGTATCAGTCCCCCTGGACTATAATTCATCAGGTATCAGTCCCCCTGGACTATAATTCATCAGGTATCAGTCCCCCTGGACTATAATTCATCAGGTATCAGTCCCCCTGGACTATAATTCATCAGGTATCAGTCCCCCTGGTCTATAATTCATCAGGTATCAGTCCCCCTGGACTATAATTCATCAGGTATCAGTCCCCATGGACTATAATTCATCAGGTATCAGTCCCCCTGGTCTATAATTCATCAGGTATCAGTCCCCCTGGACTATAATTCATCAGGTATCAGTCCCCCTGGGCTATAATTCATCAGGTATCAGTCCCCCTGGACTATAATTCATCAGGTATCAGTCCCCCTGGAGTATAATTCATCAGGTATCAGTCCCCCTGGGCTATAATTCATCAGGTATCAGTCCCCCTGGACTATAATTCATCAGGTATCAGTCCCCCTGGACTATAATTCATCAGGTATCAGTCCCCCTGGACTATAATACATCAGGTATCTGTCCCCCTGGACTATAATTCATCAGGTATCAGTCCCCCTGGAGTATAATTCATCAGGTATCAGTCCCCCTGGACTATAATTCATCAGGTATCAGTCCTCCTGGACTATAATTCATCAGGTATCTGTCCTCCTGGACTATAATTCGTCAGGTATCAGTCCTCCTGGACTATAATTCATCAGGTATCAGTCCTCCTGGACAATAATTCATCAGGTATCAGTCCCCCTGGACTATAATTCATCAGGTATCAGTCCCCCTGGTGTATAATTCATCAGGTATCAGTCCCCCTGGACTATAATTCATCAGGTATCAGTCCCCCTGGACTATAATTCATCAGGTATCAGTCCCCCTGGACTATAATTCATCAGGTATCAGTCCCCCTGGACTATAATTCATCAGGTATCAGTCCCCCTGGACTATAATTCATCAGGTATCAGTCCCCCTGGACTATAATTCATCAGGTATCAGTCCCCCTGGACTATAATTCATCAGGTATCAGTCCCCCTGGTGTATAATTCATCAGGTATCAGTCCCCCTGGACTATAATTCATCAGGTATCAGTCCCCCTGGACTATAATTCATCAGGTATCAGTCCCCCTGGACTATAATTCATCAGGTATCAGTCCCCCTGGACTATAATTCATCAGGTATCAGTCCCCCTGGACTATAATACATCAGGTATCAGTCCCCCTGGACTATAATTCATCAGGTATCAGTCCCCCTGGACTATAATTCATCAGGTATCAGTCCCCCTGGACTATAATTCATCAGGTATCAGTCCCCCTGGACTATAATACATCAGGTATCAGTCCCCCTGGACTATAATTCATCAGGTATCAGTCCCCCTGGAGTATAATTCATCAGGTATCAGTCCCCCTGGACTATAATTCATCAGGTATCAGTCCTCCTGGACTATAATTCATCAGGTATCAGTCCCCCTGGGCTATAATTCATCAGGTATCAGTCCCCCTGGACTATAATTCATCAGGTATCAGTCCCCCTGGAGTATAATTCATCAGGTATCAGTCCCCCTGGGCTATAATTCATCAGGTATCAGTCCCCCTGGACTATAATTCATCAGGTATCAGTCCCCCTGGTGTATAATTCATCAGGTATCAGTCCCCCTGGACTATAATTCATCAGGTATCAGTCCCCCTGGACTATAATTCATCAGGTATCAGTCCCCCTGGACTATAATTCATCAGGTATCAGTCCCCCTGGACTATAATTCATCAGGTATCAGTCCCCCTGGACTATAATTCATCAGGTATCAGTCCCCCTGGACTATAATACATCAGGTATCAGTCCCCCTGGACTATAATTCATCAGGTATCAGTCCCCCTGGAGTATAATTCATCAGGTATCAGTCCCCCTGGACTATAATTCATCAGGTATCAGTCCCCCTGGACTATAATTCATCAGGTATCAGTCCCCCTGGACTATAATTCATCAGGTATCAGTCCTCCTGGACTATAATTCATCAGGTATCAGTCCCCCTGGTGTATAATTCATCAGGTATCAGTCCCCCTGGACTATAATTCATCAGGTATCAGTCCCCCTGGTCTATAATTCATCAGGTATCAGTCCCCCTGGACTATAATTCATCAGGTATCAGTCCCCCTGGACTATAATTCATCAGGTATCAGTCCCCCTGAACTATAATTCATCAGTTATCAGTCCCCCTGGACTATAATTCATCAGGTATCAGTCCCCCTGGACTATAATTCATCAGGTATCAGTCCCCCTGGTCTATAATTCATCAGGTATCAGTCCCCCTGGAGTATAATTCATCAGGTATCAGTCCCCCTGGACTATAATTCATCAAGTATCAGTCCCCCTGGTGTATAATTCATCAGGTATCAGTCCCCCTGGACTATAATTCATCAGGTATCAGTCCCCCTGGACTATAATTCATCAGGTATCAGTCCCCCTGGACTATAATTCATCAGGTATCAGTCCCCCTGAACTATAATGCATCAGGTATCAGTCCCCCGGACTATAATTCATCAGGTATCAGTCCCCCTGGTCTATAATTCATCAGGTATCAGTCCCCATGGACTATAATTCATCAGGTATCAGTCCCCCTGGTCTATAATTCATCAGGTATCAGTCCCCCTGGACTATAATTCATCAGGTATCAGTCCCCCTGGACTATAATTCATCAGGTATCAGTCCCCCTGGACTATAATTCATCAGGTATCAGTCCCCCTGGTCTATAATTCATCAGGTATCAGTCCCCCTGGTCTATAATTCATCAGGTATCAGTCCTCCTGGGCTATAATTCATCAAGTATCAGTCCCCCTGGACTATAATTCATCAGGTATCAGTCCTCCTGGACTATAATTCATCAAGTATCATTCCTCCTGGGCTATAATTCATCAGGTATCAGTCCCCCTGGACTATAATTCATCAGGTATCAGTCCCCCTGGACTATAATTCATCAAGTATCAGTCCCCCTGGACTATAATTCATCAGGTATCAGTCCCCCTGGACTATAATTCATCAAGTATCAGTCCTCCTGGGCTATAATTCATCAGGTATCAGTCCCCCTGGACTATAATTCATCAGGTATCAGTCCCCCTGGTCTATAATTCATCAGGTATCAGTCCTCCTGGGCTATAATTCATCAGGTATCAGTCCCCCTGGACTATAATTCATCAAGTATCAGTCCTCCTGGGCTATAATTCATCAGGTATCAGTCCCCCTGGACTATAATTCATCAGGTATCAGTCCCCCTGGTCTATAATTCATCAGGTATCAGTCCTCCTGGGCTATAATTCATCAGGTATCAGTCCCCCTGGTCTATAATTCATCAGGTATCAGTCCTCCTGGACTATAATTCATCAAGTATCATTCCTCCTGGGCTATAATTCATCAGGTATCAGTCCCCCTGTACTATAATTCATCAGGTATCAGTCCTCCTGGGCTATAATTCATCAGGTATCAGTCCCCCTGGACTATAATTCATCAGGTATCAGTCCTCCTGGGCTATAATTCATCAGGTATCAGTCCCCCTGGACTATAATTCATCAGGTATCAGTCCCCCTGGGCTATAATTCATCAGGTATCAGTCCCCCTGGACTATAATTCATCAGGTATCAGTCCTCCTGGGCTATAATTCATCAGGTATCAGTCCCCCTGGACTATAATTCATCAAGTATCAGTCCCCCTGGACTATAATTCATCAGGTATCAGTCCTCCTGGGCTATAATTCATCAGGTATCAGTCCCCCTGGACTATAATTCATCAGGTATCAGTCCTCCTGGGCTATAATTCATCAGGTATCAGTCCCCCTGGACTATAATTGATCAGGTATCAGTCCTCCTGGGCTATAATTCATCAGGTATCAGTCCCCCTGGGCTATAATTCATCAGGTATCAGTCCCTCTGGACTATAATTCATCAGGTATCAGTCCTCCTGGGCTATAATTCATCAGGTATCAGTCCCCCTGGACTATAATTCATCAAGTATCAGTCCCCCTGGACTATAATTCATCAGGTATCAGTCCCCCTGGACTATAATTCATCAGGTATCAGTCCCCCTGGACTATAATTCATCAGGTATCAGTCCCCCTGGACTATAATTCATCAGGTATCAGTCCTCCTGGGCTATAATTCATCAGTTATCAGTCCCCCTGGACTATAATTCATCAAGTATCAGTCCCCCTGGACTATAATTCATCAGGTATCAGTCCCCCTGGACTATAATTCATCAGGTATCAGTCCCCCTGGACTATAATTCATCAGGTATCAGTCCTCCTGGGCTATAATTCATCAGTTATCAGTCCCCCTGGACTATAATTCATCAGGTATCAGTCCCCCTGGACTATAATTCATCAGGTATCAGTCCCCCTGGACTATAATTCATCAAGTATCAGTCCCCCTGGACTATAATACATCAGGTATCAGTCCCCCTGAACAATAATTCATCAAGTATCAGTCCCCCTGGACTATAATACATCAGGTATCAGTCCCCCTGAACAATAATTCATCAAGTATCAGTCCCCCTGGACTATAATACATCAGGTATCAGTCCCCCTGAACAATAATTCATCAAGTATCAGTCCCCCTGGACTATAATACATCAGGTATCAGTCCCCCTGGACTATAATTCATCAAGTATCAGTCCCCCTGGACTATAATACATCAGGTATCAGTCCCCCTGGACTATAATTCATCAGGTATCAGTCCCCCTGGACTATAATTCATCAAGTATCAGTCTCCCTGGACTATAATTCATCAAGTATCAGTCCTCCTGGACTATAATTCATCAGGTATCAGTCCCCCTGGACTATAATTCATCAGGTATCAGTCCCCCTGGACTATAATTCATCAGGTATCAGTCCCCCTGGACTATAATTCATCAGGTATCAGTCCCCCTGGACTATAATTCATCAAGTATCAGTCCCCCTGGACTATAATACATCAGGTATCAGTCCCCCTGAACAATAATTCATCAAGTATCAGTCCCCCTGGACTATAATACATCAGGTATCAGTCCCCCTGGACTATAATACATCAGGTATCAGTCCCCCTGGACTATAATTCATCAGGTATCAGTCCCCCTGGACTATAATTCATCAAGTATCAGTCCCCCTGGACTATAATTCATCAAGTATCAGTCCTCCTGGACTATAATTCATCAGGTATCAGTCCCCCTGGACTATAATTCATCAGGTATCAGTCCCCCTGGACTATAATTCATCAGGTATCAGTCCCCCTGGACTATAATTCATCAGGTATCAGTCCCCCTGGACTATAATTCATCAGGTATCAGTCCCCCTGGACTATAATTCATCAAGTATCAGTCCCCCTGGACTATAATACATCAGGTATCAGTCCCCCTGAACAATAATTCATCAAGTATCAGTCCCCCTGGACTATAATACATCAGGTATCAGTCCCCCTGGACTATAATACATCAGGTATCAGTCCCCCTGTACTATAATTCATCAGGTATCAGTCCCCCTGGACTATAATTCATCAAGTATCAGTCCCCCTGGACTATAATTCATCAAGTATCAGTCCTCCTGGACTATAATTCATCAGGTATCAGTCCCCCTGGACTATAATTCATCAGGTATCAGTCCCCCTGGACTATAATTCATCAGGTATCAGTCCCCCTGGACTATAATTCATCAGGTATCAGTCCCCCTGGACTATAATTCATCAAGTATCAGTCCCCCTGGACTATAATTCATCAAGTATCAGTCCCCCTGGGCTATAATTCATCAGGTATCAGTCCCCCTGGACTATAATTCATCAAGTATCAGTCCCCCTGGGCTATAATTCATCAAGTATCAGTCCCCCTGGACTATAATTCATCAGGTATCAGTCCCCCTGGACTATAATTCATCAGGTATCAGTCCCCCTGGACTATAATTCATCAGGTATCAGTCCCCCTGGACTATAATTCATCAAGTATCAGTCCCCCTGGACTATAATTCATCAGGTATCAGTCCCCCTGGACTATAATTCATCAAGTATCAGTCCCCCTGGACTATAATTCATCAAGTATCATTCCCCCTGGACTATAATTCATCAAGTATCAGTCCCCCTGGTCTATAATTCATCGGGTATCAGTCCCCCTGGACTATAATTCATCAAGTATCAGTCCCCCTGGACTATAATTCATCAAGTATCAGTCCCCCTGGTCTATAATTCATCAGGTATCAGTCCCCCTGGACTATAATTCATCAGGTATCAGTCCCCCTGGGCTATAATTCATCAGGTATCAGTCCCCCTGGACTATAATTCATCAGGTATCAGTCCCCCTGGGCTATAATTCATCAAGTATCAGTCCCCCTGGACTATAATTCATCAAGTATCAGTCCCCCTGGACTATAATTCATCAGGTATCAGTCCTCCTGGGCTATAATTCATCAAGTATCAGTCCCCCTGGGCTATAATTCATCAAGTATCAGTCCCCCTGGACTATAATTCATCAAGTATCAGTCCCCCTGGTCTATAATTCATCAGGTATCAGTCCTCCTGGGCTATAATTCATCAAGTATCAGTCCCCCTGGACTATAATTCATCAAGTATCAGTCCCCCTGGACTATAATTCATCAAGTATCAGTCCCCCTGGGCTATAATTCATCAAGTATCAGTCACCCTGGACTATAATTCATCAGGTATCAGTCCCCCTGGACTATAATTCATCAGGTATCAGTCCTCCTGGGCTATAATTCATCAGGTATCAGTCCCCCTGGACTATAATTCATCAGGTATCAGTCCTCCTGGGCTATAATTCATCAGGTATCAGTCCCCCTGGACTATAATTGATCAGGTATCAGTCCTCCTGGGCTATAATTCATCAGGTATCAGTCCCCCTGGGCTATAATTCATCAGGTATCAGTCCCCCTGGACTATAATTCATCAGGTATCAGTCCTCCTGGGCTATAGTTCATCAGGTATCAGTCCCCCTGGACTATAATTCATCAAGTATCAGTCCCCCTGGACTATAATTCATCAGGTATCAGTCCCCCTGGACTATAATTCATCAGGTATCAGTCCCCCTGGACTATAATTCATCAGGTATCAGTCCCCCTGGACTATAATTCATCAAGTATCAGTCCTCCTGGGCTATAATTCATCAGGTATCAGTCCCCCTGGACTATAATTCATCAAGTATCAGTCCCCCTGGACTATAATTCATCAGGTATCAGTCCCCCTGGAGTATAATTCATCAGGTATCAGTCCCCCTGGACTATAATTCATCAGGTATCAGTCCCCCTGGACTATAATTCATCAAGTATCAGTCCTCCTGGGCTATAATTCATCAGGTATCAGTCCCCCTGGAGTATAATTCATCAGGTATCAGTCCCCCTGGACTATAATTCATCAGGTATCAGTCCCCCTGGACTATAATTCATCAAGTATCAGTCCTCCTGGGCTATAATTCATCAGGTATCAGTCCCCCTGGACTATAATTCATCAAGTATCAGTCCCCCTGGACTATAATTCATCAGGTATCAGTCCCCCTGGACTATAATTCATCAAGTATCAGTCCTCCTGGGCTATAATTCATCAGGTATCAGTCCCCCTGGACTATAATTCATCAAGTATCAGTCCCCCTGGACTATAATTCATCAGGTATCAGTCCTCCTGGACCATAATTCATCAAGTATCAGTCCCCCTGGACTATAATTCATCAGGTATCAGTCCCCCTGGACTATAATTCATCAGGTATCAGTCCCCCTGGACCATAATTCATCAAGTATCAGTCCCCCTGGACTATAATTCATCAGGTATCAGTCCCCCTGGACTATAATTCATCAGGTATCAGTCCCCCTGGAGTATAATTCATCAGGTATCAGTCCCCCTGGACCATAATTCATCAAGTATCAGTCCCCCTGGACTATAATTCATCAGGTATCAGTCCCCCTGGACTATAATTCATCAGGTATCAGTCCCCCTGGACTATAATTCATCAGGTATCAGTCCTCCTGGACCATAATTCATCAAGTATCAGTCCCCCTGGACTATAATTCATCAGGTATCAGTCCCCCTGGACTATAATTCATCAGGTATCAGTCCCCCTGGACCATAATTCATCAAGTATCAGTCCCCCTGGACTATAATTCATCAGGTATCAGTCCCCCTGGACTATAATTCATCAGGTATCAGTCCCCCTGGACTATAATTCATCAGGTATCAGTCCTCCTGGACCATAATTCATCAAGTATCAGTCCCCCTGGACTATAATTCATCAGGTATCAGTCCCCCTGGACTATAATTCATCAGGTATCAGTCCCCCTGGACTATAATTCATCAGGTATCAGTCCCCCTGGACCATAATTCATCAAGTATCAGTCCCCCTGGACTATAATTCATCAGGTATCAGTCCCCCTGGACTATAATTCATTAGGTATCAGTCCCCCTGGACTATAATTCATCAGGTATCAGTCCCCCTGGACTATAATTCATCAGGTATCTGTCCCCCTGGACTATAATTCATCAGGTATCAGTCCCCCTGGACTATAATTCATCAGGTATCAGTCCCCCTGGACTATAATTCATCAAGTATCAGTCCTCCTGGACTATAATACATCAGGTATCAGTCCCCCTGGACTATAATTCATCAAGTATCAGTCCCCCTGGACTATAATTCATCAGGTATCAGTCCCCCTGGACTATAATTCATCAAGTATCAGTCCCCCTGGACTATAATTCATCAAGTATCATTCCCCCTGGACTATAATTCATCAAGTATCAGTCCCCCTGGTCTATAATTCATCGGGTATCAGTCCCCCTGGACTATAATTCATCAAGTATCAGTCCCCCTGGACTATAATTCATCAAGTATCAGTCCCCCTGGTCTATAATTCATCAGGTATCAGTCCCCCTGGACTATAATTCATCAGGTATCAGTCCCCCTGGGCTATAATTCATCAGGTATCAGTCCCCCTGGACTATAATTCATCAGGTATCAGTCCCCCTGGGCTATAATTCATCAAGTATCAGTCCCCCTGGACTATAATTCATCAAGTATCAGTCCCCCTGGACTATAATTCATCAGGTATCAGTCCTCCTGGGCTATAATTCATCAAGTATCAGTCCCCCTGGGCTATAATTCATCAAGTATCAGTCCCCCTGGACTATAATTCATCAAGTATCAGTCCCCCTGGTCTATAATTCATCAGGTATCAGTCCTCCTGGGCTATAATTCATCAAGTATCAGTCCCCCTGGACTATAATTCATCAAGTATCAGTCCCCCTGGACTATAATTCATCAAGTATCAGTCCCCCTGGGCTATAATTCATCAAGTATCAGTCACCCTGGACTATAATTCATCAGGTATCAGTCCCCCTGGACTATAATTCATCAGGTATCAGTCCTCCTGGGCTATAATTCATCAGGTATCAGTCCCCCTGGACTATAATTCATCAGGTATCAGTCCTCCTGGGCTATAATTCATCAGGTATCAGTCCCCCTGGACTATAATTGATCAGGTATCAGTCCTCCTGGGCTATAATTCATCAGGTATCAGTCCCCCTGGGCTATAATTCATCAGGTATCAGTCCCCCTGGACTATAATTCATCAGGTATCAGTCCTCCTGGGCTATAATTCATCAGGTATCAGTCCCCCTGGACTATAATTCATCAAGTATCAGTCCCCCTGGACTATAATTCATCAGGTATCAGTCCCCCTGGACTATAATTCATCAGGTATCAGTCCCCCTGGACTATAATTCATCAGGTATCAGTCCCCCTGGACTATAATTCATCAAGTATCAGTCCTCCTGGGCTATAATTCATCAGGTATCAGTCCCCCTGGACTATAATTCATCAAGTATCAGTCCCCCTGGACTATAATTCATCAGGTATCAGTCCCCCTGGAGTATAATTCATCAGGTATCAGTCCCCCTGGACTATAATTCATCAGGTATCAGTCCCCCTGGACTATAATTCATCAAGTATCAGTCCTCCTGGGCTATAATTCATCAGGTATCAGTCCCCCTGGAGTATAATTCATCAGGTATCAGTCCCCCTGGACTATAATTCATCAGGTATCAGTCCCCCTGGACTATAATTCATCAAGTATCAGTCCTCCTGGGCTATAATTCATCAGGTATCAGTCCCCCTGGACTATAATTCATCAAGTATCAGTCCCCCTGGACTATAATTCATCAGGTATCAGTCCCCCTGGACTATAATTCATCAAGTATCAGTCCTCCTGGGCTATAATTCATCAGGTATCAGTCCCCCTGGACTATAATTCATCAGGTATCAGTCCTCCTGGACCATAATTCATCAAGTATCAGTCCCCCTGGACTATAATTCATCAGGTATCAGTCCCCCTGGACTATAATTCATCAGGTATCAGTCCCCCTGGACCATAATTCATCAAGTATCAGTCCCCCTGGACTATAATTCATCAGGTATCAGTCCCCCTGGACTATAATTCATCAGGTATCAGTCCCCCTGGAGTATAATTCATCAGGTATCAGTCCCCCTGGACCATAATTCATCAAGTATCAGTCCCCCTGGACTATAATTCATCAGGTATCAGTCCCCCTGGACTATAATTCATCAGGTATCAGTCCCCCTGGACTATAATTCATCAGGTATCAGTCCTCCTGGACCATAATTCATCAAGTATCAGTCCCCCTGGACTATAATTCATCAGGTATCAGTCCCCCTGGACTATAATTCATCAGGTATCAGTCCCCCTGGACCATAATTCATCAAGTATCAGTCCCCCTGGACTATAATTCATCAGGTATCAGTCCCCCTGGACTATAATTCATCAGGTATCAGTCCCCCTGGACTATAATTCATCAGGTATCAGTCCTCCTGGACCATAATTCATCAAGTATCAGTCCCCCTGGACTATAATTCATCAGGTATCAGTCCCCCTGGACTATAATTCATCAGGTATCAGTCCCCCTGGACTATAATTCATCAGGTATCAGTCCCCCTGGACCATAATTCATCAAGTATCAGTCCCCCTGGACTATAATTCATCAGGTATCAGTCCCCCTGGACTATAATTCATTAGGTATCAGTCCCCCTGGACTATAATTCATCAGGTATCAGTCCCCCTGGACTATAATTCATCAGGTATCTGTCCCCCTGGACTATAATTCATCAGGTATCAGTCCCCCTGGACTATAATTCATCAGGTATCAGTCCCCCTGGACTATAATTCATCAAGTATCAGTCCTCCTGGACTATAATACATCAGGTATCAGTCCCCCTGGACTATAATCCATCAGGTATCAGTCCCCCTGGACTATAATTCATCAAGTATCAGTCCTCCTGGACTATAATTCATCAGGTATCAGTCCCCCTGGACTATAATTCATCAGGTATCAGTCCCCCTGGACTATAATTCATCAGGTATCAGTCCCCCTGGACTATAATTCATCAGGTATCAGTCCTCCTGGACTATAATTCATCAGGTATCAGTCCCCCTGGACTATAATTCATCAGGTATCAGTCCCCCTGGACTATAATTCATCAGGTATCAGTCCCCCTGGACTATAATTCATCAGGTATCAGTCCCCCTGGTCTATAATTCATCAGGTATCAGTCCTCCTGGACTATAATTCATCAGGTATCAGTCCCCCTGGAATATAATTCATCAGGTATCAGTCCCCCTGGACTATAATTCATCAGGTATCAGTCCCCCTGGACTATAATTCATCAGGTATCAGTCCCCCTGGTCTATAATTCATCAGGTAT
Source organism: Heterodontus francisci (assembly GCF_036365525.1). Lineage (NCBI taxonomy): Eukaryota > Metazoa > Chordata > Chondrichthyes > Heterodontiformes > Heterodontidae > Heterodontus > Heterodontus francisci. The sequence continues at coordinate 3,563,787 of NC_090387.1, forward strand.
CAGTCCTCCTGGACTATAATTCATCAGGTATCAGTCCTCCTGGACTATAATTCATCAGGTATCAGTCCCCCTGGACTATAATTCATCAGGTATCAGTCCCCCTGGACTATAATTCATCAGGTATCAGTCCCCCTGGACTATAATTCATCAAGTATCAGTCCTCCTGGACTATAATTCATCAGGTATCAGTCCCCCTGGACTATAATTCATCAGGTATCAGTCCCCCTGGACTATAATTCATCAGGTATCAGTCCCCCTGGACTATAATTCATCAGGTATCAGTCCCCCTGGACTATAATTCATCAGGTATCAGTCCCCCTGGACTATAATTCATCAGGTATCAGTCCCCCTGGACTATAATTCATCAGGTATCAGTCCCCCTGGACTATAATTCACCAGGTATCAGTCCCCCTGGACTATAATTCATCAGGTATCAGTCCCCCTGGACTATAATTCATCAGGTATCAGTCCCCCTGGACTATAATTCATCAGGTATCAGTCCCCCTGGACTATAATTCATCAAGTATCAGTCCCCCTGGGCTATAATTCATCAGGTATCAGTCCCCCTGGACTATAATTCATCAAGTATCAGTCCCCCTGGGCTATAATTCATCAAGTATCAGTCCCCCTGGACTATAATTCATCAGGTATCAGTCCCCCTGGACTATAATTCATCAGGTATCAGTCCCCCTGGACTATAATTCATCAAGTATCAGTCCCCCTGGACTATAATTCATCAAGTATCAGTCCCCCTGGTCTATAATTCATCGGGTAACAGTCCCCCTGGACTATAATTCATCAAGTATCAGTCCCCCTGGACTATAATTCATCAAGTATCAGTCCCCCTGGTCTATAATTCATCAGGTATCAGTCCCCCTGGACTATAATTCATCAGGTATCAGTCCCCCGGGGCTATAATTCATCAGGTATCAGTCCCCCTGGACTATAATTCATCAAGTATCAGTCCCCCTGGACTATACTTCATCAAGTATCAGTCCCCCTGGATTATAATTCATCAGGTATCAGTCCTCCTGGGCTATAATTCATCAAGTATCAGTCCCCCTGGGCTATAATTCATCAAGTATCAGTCCCCCTGGACTATAATTCATCAAGTATCAGTCCCCCTGGTCTATAATTCATCAGGTATCAGTCCTCCTGGGCTATAATTCATCAAGTATCAGTCCCCCTGGACTATAATTCATCAAGTATCAGTCCCCCTGGACTATAATTCATCAAGTATCAGTCCTCCTGGAGTATAATTCATCAAGTATCAGTCCCCCTGGACTATAATTCATCAGGTATCAGTCCCCCTGGTCTATAATTCATCAGGTATCAGTCCCCCTGGAGTATAATTCATCAGGTATCAGTCCCCCTGGACTATAATTCATCAGGTATCAGTCCCCCTGGACTATAATTCATCAGGTATCAGTCCCCCTGGACTATAATTCATCAAGTATCAGTCCTCCTGGACTATAATTCATCAGGTATCAGTCCCCCTGGACTATAATTCATCAAGTATCAGTCCCCCTGGACTATAATTCATCAAGTATCAGTCCCCCTGGACTATAATTCATCAAGTATCAGTCCCCCTGGTCTATAATTCATCAGGTATCAGTCCTCCTGGGCTATAATTCATCAAGTATCAGTCCCCCTGGACTATAATTCATCAAGTATCAGTCCCCCTGGACTATAATTCATCAAGTATCAGTCCTCCTGGAGTATAATTCATCAAGTATCAGTCCCCCTGGACTATAATTCATCAGGTATCAGTCCCCCTGGTCTATAATTCATCAGGTATCAGTCCCCCTGGACTATAATTCATCAGGTATCAGTCCCCCTGGACTATAATTCATCAAGTATCAGTCCCCCTGGTCTATAATTCATCAGGTATCAGTCCCCCTGGACTATAATTCATCAAGTATCAGTCCCCCTGGACTATAATTCATCAGGTATCAGTCCCCCTGGAGTATAATTCATCAAGTATCAGTCCCCCTGGTCTATAATACATCAGGTATCAGTCCCCCTGGACTATAATTCATCAGGTATCAGTCCCCCTGGTCTATAATACATCAGGTATCAGTCCCCCTGGACTATAATTCATCAGGTATCAGTCCCCCTGGACTATAATTCATCAGGTATCAGTCCCCCTGGACTATAATTCATCAAGTATCAGTCCCCCTGGACTATAATTCATCAGGTATCAGTCCCCCTGGACTATAATTCATCAGGTATCAGTCCCCCTGGTCTATAATTCATCAGGTATCAGTCCCCCTGGACTATAATTCATCAGGTATCAGTCCCCCTGGTCTATAATACATCAGGTATCAGTCCCCCTGGACTATAATTCATCAAGTATCAGTCCCCCTGGACTATAATTCATCAGGTATCAGTCCTCCTGGACTATAATTCATCAAGTATCAGTCCTCCTGGACTATAATTCATCAAGTATCAGTCCCCCTGGACTATAATTCATCAGGTATCAGTCCCCCTGGACTATAATTCATCAGGTATCAGTCCCCCTGGGCTATAATTCATCAGGTATCAGTCCCCCTGGACTATAATTCATCAGGTATCAGTCCTCCTGGACTATAATTCATCAGGTATCAGTCCCCCTGGACTATAATTCATCAGGTATCAGTCCCCCTGGGCTATAATTCATCAAGTATCAGTCCCCCTGGGCTATAATTCATCAAGTATCAGTCCCCCTGGACTATAATTCATCAGGTAACAGTCCCCCTGGGCTATAATTCATCAAGTATCAGTCCCCCTGGACTATAATTCATCAGGTATCAGTCCCCCTGGACTATAATTCATCAGGTATCAGTCCCCCTGGACTATAATTCATCAAGTATCAGTCCCCCTGGACTATAATTCATCAGGTATCAGTCCCCCTGGACTATAATTCATCAAGTATCAGTCCCCCTGGACTATAATTCATCAAGTATCAGTCCCCTTGGACTATAATTCATCAAGTATCAGTCCCCCTGGACTATAATTCATCAAGTATCAGTCCCCCTGGACTATAATTCATCAGGTATCAGTCCCCCTGGACTATAATTCATCAAGTATCAGTCCCCCTGGACTATAATTCATCAAGTATCAGTCCCCCTGGACTATAATTCATCAGGTATCAGTCCCCCTGGACTATAATTCATCAGGTATCAGTCCCCCTGGACTATAATTCATCAAGTATCAGTCCCCCTGGACTATAATTCATCAAGTATCAGTCCCCCTGGACTATAATTCATCAAGTATCAGTCCTCCTGGACTATAATTCATCAAGTATCAGTCCCCCTGGACTATAATTCATCAAGTATCAGTCCCCCTGGACTATAATTCATCAAGTATCAGTCCCCCTGGACTATAATTCATCAAGTATCAGTCCCCCTGGACTATAATTCATCAGGTATCAGTCCCCCTGGACTATAATTCATCAGGTATCAGTCCCCCTGGACTATAATTCATCAAGTATCAGTCCCCCTGGACTATAATTCATCAGGTATCAGTCCCCCTGGACTATAATTCATCAAGTATCAGTCCCCCTGGACTATAATTCATCAAGTATCAGTCCCCCTGGACTATAATTCATCAAGTATCATTCCCCCTGGACTATAATTCATCAAGTATCAGTCCCCCTGGACTATAATTCATCAAGTATCAGTCCCCCTGGACTATAATTCATCAAGTATCAGTCCCCCTGGACTATAATTCATCAAGTATCAGTCCCCCTGGACTATAATTCATCAGGTATCAGTCCCCCTGGACTATAATTCATCAGGTATCAGTCCCCCTGGGCTATAATTCATCAGGTATCAGTCCCCCTGGACTATAATTCATCAAGTATCAGTCCTCCTGGGCTATAATTCATCAAGTATCTTTCCCCCTGGGCTATAATTCATCAGGTATCAGTCCCCCTGGTCTATAATTCATCAGGTATCAGTCCCCCTGGACTATAATTCATCAGGTATCAGTCCCCCGGGGCTATAATTCATCAGGTATCAGTCCCCCTGGACTATAATTCATCAAGTATCAGTCCCCCTGGACTATACTTCATCAAGTATCAGTCCCCCTGGATTATAATTCATCAGGTATCAGTCCTCCTGGGCTATAATTCATCAAGTATCAGTCCCCCTGGGCTATAATTCATCAAGTATCAGTCCCCCTGGACTATAATTCATCAAGTATCAGTCCCCCTGGTCTATAATTCATCAGGTATCAGTCCTCCTGGGCTATAATTCATCAAGTATCAGTCCCCCTGGACTATAATTCATCAAGTATCAGTCCCCCTGGACTATAATTCATCAAGTATCAGTCCTCCTGGAGTATAATTCATCAAGTATCAGTCCCCCTGGACTATAATTCATCAGGTATCAGTCCCCCTGGTCTATAATTCATCAGGTATCAGTCCCCCTGGACTATAATTCATCAGGTATCAGTCCCCCTGGACTATAATTCATCAAGTATCAGTCCTCCTGGACTATAATTCATCAGGTATCAGTCCCCCTGGGACTATAATTCATCAAGTATCAGTCCCCCTGGACTATAATTCATCAAGTATCAGTCCCCCTGGACTATAATTCATCAAGTATCAGTCCCCCTGGTCTATAATTCATCAGGTATCAGTCCTCCTGGGCTATAATTCATCAAGTATCAGTCCCCCCTGGACTATAATTCATCAAGTATCAGTCCCCCTGGACTATAATTCATCAAGTATCAGTCCTCCTGGAGTATAATTCATCAAGTATCAGTCCCCCTGGACTATAATTCATCAGGTATCAGTCCCCCTGGTCTATAATTCATCAGGTATCAGTCCCCCTGGACTATAATTCATCAGGTATCAGTCCCCCTGGACTATAATTCATCAAGTATCAGTCCCCCTGGTCTATAATTCATCAGGTATCAGTCCCCCTGGACTATAATTCATCAAGTATCAGTCCCCCTGGACTATAATTCATCAGGTATCAGTCCCCTGGGATATAATTCATCAAGTATCAGTCCCCCTGGTCTATAATACATCAGGTATCAGTCCCCCTGGACTATAATTCATCAGGTATCAGTCCCCCCTGGTCTATAATACATCAGGTATCAGTCCCCTGGACTATAATTCATCAGGTATCAGTCCCCCTGGACTATAATTCATCAGGTATCAGTCCCCTGGACTATAATTCATCAAGTATCAGTCCCCTGGACTATAATTCATCAGGTATCAGTCCCCCTGGACTATAATTCATCAGGTATCAGTCCCCCTGGTCTATAATTCATCAGGTATCCGTCCCCTGGGACTATAATTCATCAGGTATCAGTCCCCCTGGTCTATAATACATCAGGTATCAGTCCCCCTGGACTATAATTCATCAAGTATCAGTCCCCCTGGACTATAATTCATCAGGTATCAGTCCTCCTGGACTATAATTCATCAAGTATCAGTCCTCCTGGACTATAATTCATCAAGTATCAGTCCCCCTGGACTATAATTCATCAGGTATCAGTCCCCCTGGACTATAATTCATCAGGTATCAGTCCCCCTGGGCTATAATTCATCAGGTATCAGTCCCCCTGGACTATAATTCATCAGGTATCAGCCTCCTGACTATAATTCATCAGGTATCAGTCCCCCTGGACTATAATTCATCAGGTATCAGTCCCCCTGGGCTATAATTCATCAAGTATCAGTCCCCCTGGCTATAATTCATCAAGTATCAGTCCCCTGGACTATAATTCATCAGGTAACAGTCCCCCTGGCCTATAATTCATCAAGTATCAGTCCCCCTGGACTATAATTCATCAGGTATCAGTCCCCCTGGACTATAATTCATCAGGTATCAGTCCCCCTGGGACTATAATTCATCAAGTATCAGTCCCCCTGGACTATAATTCATCAGAGTATCAGTCCCCCTGGACTATAATTCATCAAGTATCAGTCCCCCTGGACTTAATTCATCAAGTATCAGTCCCCTTGGACTATAAGTCATCAAGTATCAGTCCCCCTGGACTATAATTCATCAAGTATCAGTCCCCCTGGACTATAATTCATCAGGTATCAGTCCCCCTGGACTATAATTCATCAAGTATCAGTCCCCCTGGACTATAATTCATCAAGTATCAGTCCCCTGGACTATAATTCATCAGGTATCAGTCCCCCTGGACTATAATTCATCAGGTATCAGTCCCCCTGGACTATAATTCATCAAGTATCAGTCCCCCTGGACTATAATTCATCAAGTATCAGTCCCCCTGGACTATAATTCATCAAGTATCAGTCCTCCTGGACATAATTCATCAAGGTATCAGTCCCCTGGACTATAATTCATCAAGTATCAGTCCCCCTGGACTATAATTCATCAAGTATCAGTCCCCTGGACTATAATTCTCAAGGTATCAGTCCCCCTGGACTATAATTCATCAGGTATCAGTCCCCCTGGACTATAATTCATCAGGTATCAGTCCCCCTGGACTATAATTCATCAAGGTATCAGTCCCCCTGGACTATAATTCATCAGGTATCAGTCCCCCTGGACTATAATTCATCAAGTATCAGTCCCCCTGGACTATAATTCATCAAGTATCAGTCCCCCTGGACTATAATTCATCAAGTATCAGTCCCCTGGACTATAATTCATCAAGTATCAGTCCCCCTGGACTATAATTCATCAAGTATCAGTCCCCCTGGACTATAATTCATCAAGTATCAGTCCCCCTGGACTATAATTCATCAAGTATCAGTCCCCCTGGACTATAATTCATCAGGTATCAGTCCCCCTGGACTATAATTCATCAGGTATCAGTCCCCCTGGCTATAATTCATCAGGTATCAGTCCCCCTGGACTATAATTCATCAAGTATCAGTCCTCCTGGGCTATAATTCATCAAGTATCTTTCCCCCTGGGCTATAATTCATCATGTATCAGTCCCCCTGGACTATAATTCATCAGGTATCAGTCCCCCTGGAACTATAATTCATCAGTATCAGTCCCCCTGGACTATAATTCATCAAGTATCAGTCCCCTGGGCTATAATTCATCAGGTATCAGTCCCCCTGGACTATACTTCATCAGGTATCAGTCCCCCTGGACTATAATTCATCAGGTATCAGTCCCCCTGGACTATAATTCATCAGGTATCAGTCCCCCTGGTCTATAATTCATCAGGTATCAGTCCCCCTGGACTATAATTCATCAGGTATCAGTCCCCCTGGACTATAATTCATCAGGTATCAGTCCCCCTGGACTATAATTCATCAAGTATCAGTCCCCCTGGGCTATAATTCATCAAGTATCAGTCCCCCTGGACTATAATTCATCAAGTATCAGTCCTCCTGGCTATAATTCATCAGTATCATTCCCCCTGGCTATAATTCATCAGGTATCAGTCCCCCTGAGACTATAATTCATCAGGTATCAGTCCCCCTGGACTATAATTCATCAGGTATCAGTCCCCCCTGGACTATAATTCATCAGGTATCAGTTCCCCCTGGGCTATAATTCATCAGGTATCAGTCACCCTGGGACTATAATTCATCATGTATCAGTCCCCCTGGACTATAATTCATCAGGTATCAGTCCCCCTGGACTATAATTCATCAGTATCAGTACCCCTGGGACTATAATTCATCAGGTATCATTCCCCCTGGACTATAATTCATCAGGTATCAGTACCCTGGACTATAATTCATCAGGTATCAGTCCCCCTCGACTATAATTCATCAGGTATCAGTCCCCCTGGACTATAATTCATCAGGTATCATTCCCCCTGGACTATAATTCATCAGGTATCAGTCCCCCTGGACTATAATTCATCAGGTATCAGTCCCCCTGGACTATAATTCATCAGTATCAGTCCCCCTGGACTATAATTCATCAGGTATCAGTCCCCCTGGACTATAATTCATCAGGTATCAGTACCCCTGGACTATAATTCATCAGGTATCAGTCCCCCTGGACTATAATTCATCAGGTATCAGTACCCCTGGACTATAATTCATCAGGTATCAGTCCCCCCTCGGCTATAATTCATCAGGTATCAGTCCCCCTGGACTATAATTCATCAGGTATCAGTCCCTCCTGGGACTATAATCATCAGTATCAGTCCCCCTGGGACTATAATTCATCAGTGTATCAGTCCCCTGGGCTATAATTCATCAGTATCAGTCCCCCTGGACTATAATTCATCAGGTATCAGTCCTCCTGGACTATAATTCATCAGGTATCTGTCCCCCTGGACTATAATTCATCAGGTATCTGTCCCCCTGGACTATAATTCATCAGGTATCAGTCCCCTGGACTATAATTCATCAGGTATCAGTCCCCCTGGACTATAATTCATCAGGTATCTGTCCCCCTGGACTATAATTCATCAGGTATCAGTCCCCCTGGACTATAATTCATCAGGTATCAGTCCCCTGACTATAATTCATCAGGTATCAGTCCCCCTGGACTATAATTCATCAGGTATCAGTCCCCCTGGGCTATAATTCATCAGGTATCAGTCCCCCTGGACTATAATTCATCAGGTATCAGTCCCCCTGGACTATAATTCATCAGGTATCAGTCCCTCCTGGACTATAATTCATCAGGTATCTGTCCCCTGGACTATAATTCATCAGGTATCAGTCCCCCTGGACTATAATTCATCAGGTATCTGTCCCCTGGACTATAATTCATCAGGTATCAGTCCCCCTGGGACTATAATTCATCAGGTATCAGTCCCCCTGGACTATAATTCATCAGGTATCTGTCCCCCTGGACTATAATTCATCAGGTATCAGTCCCCCTGGGGCTATAATTCATCAGGTATCAGTCCTCCTGGACTATAATTCATCAGGTATCAGTCCCCCTGACTATATTCATCAGGTATCAGTCCCCCTGGATCTAAATCAGGAATTCATCAGGTATCAGTCCTCCTGACTATAATTCATCAGGTATCAGTCCTCCTGGACTATAATTCATCAGGTATCAGTCCCCCTGGACTATAATTCATCAGGTATCAGTCCTCCTGGACTATAATTCATCAGGTATCAGTCCTCCCTGGACTATAATTCATCAGGTATCAGTCCCCCTGGACTATAATTCATCAGGTATCAGTCCCCCTGGACTATAATTCATCAGGTATCAGTCCCCCTGGACTATAATTCATCAGGTATCAGTCCCCCTGGACTATAATTCATCAGGTATCAGTCCCCCTGGGACTATAATTCATCAGGTATCAGTCCACCTGGACTATAATTCATCAGGTATCAGTCCTCCTGGACTATAATTCATCAGGTATCAGTCCCCCTGGACTATAATTCATCAGGTATCAGTCCCCCTGGACTATAATTCATCAGGTATCTGTCCCCCTGGACTATAATTCATCAGGTATCAGTCCCCCTGGACTATAATTCATCAGGTATCAGTCCCCCTGGACTATAATTCATCAGGTATCAGTCCCCCCTGGACTATAATTCATCAGGTATCAGTCCTCCTGGACTATAATTCATCAGGTATCAGTCCTCCTGGACTATAATTCATCAGGTATCAGTCCCCCTGGACTATAATTCATCAGGTATCTGTCCCCTGGACTATAATTCATCAGGTATCAGTCCCCCTGGGCTATAATTCATCAGGTATCAGTCCCCCTGGACTATAATTCATCAGGTATCAGTCCTCCTGGACTATAATTCATCAGGTATCAGTCCTCCTGGACTATATTGATCAGGTATCAGTCCCCCTGGACTATAATTCATCAGGTATCAGTCCCCCCTGGACTATAATTCATCAGGTATCAGTCCCTCCTGGGACTATAATTCATCAGGTATCAGTCCCTCCTGGACTATAATTCATCAGGGTATCAGTCCCCTGGACTATAATTCATCAGGTATCAGTCCCCCTGGACTATAATTCATCAGGTATCAGTCCCCCTGGACTATAATTCATCAGGTTATCAGTCCCCCTGGACTATAATTCATCAGGTATCAGTCCCCCTGGACTATAATTCATCAGGTATCGTCCTCCTGGACTATAATTCATCAGGTATCAGTCCCCCTGGACTATAATTCATCAGGTATCAGTCCCCTGGACTATAATTCATCAGGTATCAGTCCCTCCTGGACTATAATTCATCAGGTATCAGTCCCCCTGGACTATAATTCATCAGGTATCTGTCCCCCTGGACTATAATTCTCAGGTATCAGTCCCCCCTGGACTATAATTCATCAGGTATCAGTCCCCCTGGACTATAATTCATCAGGTATCAGTCCTCCTGGACTATAATTCATCAGGTATCAGTCCCCCTGGACTATATTCATCAGGTATCAGTCCTCCTGGACTATATTCATCAGGTATCAGTCCTCCTGGACTATAATTCATCAGGTATCAGTCCCCCTGGACTATAATTCATCAGGTATCAGTCCCCCTGACTATAATTCATCAGGTATCAGTCCCCCTGGACTATAATTCATCAGGTATCAGTCCCTCCTGGGCTATAATTCATCAGGTATCAGTCCCCTGGACTATAATTCATCAGGTATCAGTCCTCCTGGACTATAATTCATCAGGTATCTGTCCCCCTGGACTATAATTCATCAGGTAATCAGTCCCCCTGGACTATAATTCATCAGGTATCTGTCCCACCTGGACTATAATTCATCAGGTATCAGTCCCCCTGGACTATAATTCATCAGGTATCAGTCCCCCTGGACTATAATTCATCAGGTATCTGTCCCCTGGACTATAATTCATCAGGTATCAGTCCCCCTGGACTATAATTCATCAGGTATCTGTCCCCCTGGACTATAATTCATCAGGTATCTGTCCTCCCTGGCTATAATTCATCAGGTATCAGTCCCCCTGGACTATAATTCATCAGGTATCAGTCCCCCCTGGACTATAATTCATCAGGTTATCAGTCCTCCTGGACTATAATTCATCAGGTATCAGTCCCCCTGGACTATAATTCATCAGGGTATCAGTCCCCCTGGACTATAATTCATCAGGTATCTGTCCCCCTGGACTATAATTCATCAGGTATCAGTCCCCCCTGGACTATAATTCATCAGGTATCAGTCCTCCTGGGCTATAATTCATCAGGTATCAGTCCCCCTGGACTATAATTCATCAGTATCAGTCCCCCTGGACTATAATTCATCAGGTATCTGTCCCCCTGGACTATAATTCATCAGGTATCAGTCCCCCTGGACTATAATTCATCAGGTATCAGTCCTCCTGGGCTATAATTCATCAGGTATCAGTCCCCCTGGACTATAATTCATCAGGTATCAGTCCCCCTGGACTATAATTCATCAGGTATCTGTCCCCTGGCTATAATCATCAGGTATCTGTCCCCTGGACTATAATTCATCAGGTATCTGTCCCCCTGGACTATAATTCATCAGGTATCAGTCCCCCTGGACTATAATTCATCAGGTATCTGTCCTCCTGGGCTATAATTCATCAGGTATCAGTCCCCTGGACTATAATTCATCAGGTATCAGTCCCCCTGGACTATAATTCATCAGGTATCAGTCCCCCTGGACTATAATTCATCAGGTATCAGTCCCCCTGGACTATAATTCATCAGGTATCAGTCCTCCTGGACTATAATTCATCAGGTATCAGTCCCCCTGGACTATAATTCATCAGGTATCAGTCCCCCTGGACTATAATTCATCAGGTATCAGTCCCCTTGGCTATAATTCATCAGGTATCAGTCCCCCTGGACTATAATTCATCAGGTATCAGTCCTCCTGGACTATAATTCATCAGGTATCAGTCCCCCTGGACTATAATTCATCAGGTATCAGTCCCCCTGGACTATAATTCATCAGGTATCAGTCCCCCTGGACTATAATTCATCAGGTATCAGTCCCCCTGGCTGTAATTCATCAAGTATCAGTCCCCCTGGACTATATTTCATCAAGGTATCAGTCCCCCTGGACTATAATTCATCAAGTATCAGTCCTCCTGGGCTATAATTCATCAGGTATCAGTCCCCCCTGGACTATAATTCATCAGAGTATCAGTCCCCCTGGACTATAATTCATCAGGTATCAGTCCTCCTGAGTATAATACATCAGTATCAGTCCTCCTGGGCTATAATTCATCAGGTATCAGTCCCCCTGGACTATAATTCATCAGGTATCAGTCCCCCTGGACTATAATTCATCAGGTATCAGTCCCCTGGACTATAATTCATCAAGTATCAGTCCCCCTGGGCTATAATTCATCAAGTATCAGTCCCCCTGACTATAATTCATCAGGTATCAGTCCCCCTGCACTATAATTCATCAAGTATCAGTCCTCCTGGGACTATAATTCATCAAGTATCAGTCCCGCTGGTCTATAGCTCATCAAGTATCAGTCCTACTGGGCTATAATTCATCAGGTAATCAGTCCCCCCTGGACTATAATTCATCAGGTATCAGTCCCCCTGGACTATAATTCATCAGGTATCAGTCCTCCTGGACTATAATTCATCAGGTATCAGTCCTCCTGGGCTATAATTCATCAGGTATCAGTCCTCCTGGGCTATAATTCATCAGGTATCAGTCCCCCCTGGATTATAATTCATCAAGTATCAGTCCCCCTGGTCTATAATTCATCAGGTATCAGTCCCCCTGGACTATAATTCATCAGGTATCAGTCCTCCTGGACTATAATTCATCAGGTATCAGTCCCCCCTGGACTATAATTCATCAGGTATCAGTTCCCGTCCCTGGACTATAATTCATCAGGTATCAGTCCCCCTGGACTATAATTCATCAGGTATCAGTCCGTCCCTGGACTATAATTCATCAGGTATCAGTCCCCTGGACTATAATTCATCAGGTATCAGTCCCCCTGGACTATAATTCATCAGGTATCAGTCCCCCTGGACTATAATTCATCAGGTATCAGTCCCCCTGGGACTATAATTCATCAGGTATCAGTCCCCCTGGGCTGTAATTCATCAAGTATCAGTCCCCCTGGACTATAATTCATCAAGTATCAGTCCCCCTGGACTATAATTCATCAAGTATCAGTCCTCCTGGGCTATAATTCATCAGGGTATCAGTCCCCCTGGACTATAATTCATCAAGTATCAGTCCCCCTGACTATAATTCATCAGGTATCAGTCCTCCTGGAGTATAATACATCAGGTATCAGTCCTCCTGGGCTATAATTCATCAGGTATCAGTCCCCCTGGACTATAATTCATCAGGTATCAGTCCCCCTGGACTATAATTCATCAGTTATCAGTCCCCCTGGACTATAATTCATCAAGTATCAGGTCCCCCTGGGCTATAATTCATCAAGTATCAGTCCCCCTGAACTATAATTCATCAGGTATCAGTCCCGCTGGTCTATAGCTCATCAAGTATCAGTCCTACTGGGCTATAATTCATCAGGTATCAGTCCCCTGGACTATAATTCATCAGGTATCAGTCCCCCCTGGGACTATAATTCATCAGGTATCAGTCCTCCTGGACTATAATTCATCAGGTATCAGTCCTCCTGGGCTATAATTCATCAGGTATCAGTCCTCCTGGGCTATAATTCATCAGGTATCAGTCCCCCTGGATTATAATTCATCAAGTATCAGTCCCCCTGGTCTATAATTCATCAGGTATCAGTCCCCCTGGACTATAATTCATCAAGTATCAGTCCCCCTGGACTATAATTCATCAGGTATCAGTCACCCTGGAGTATAATTCATCAGGTATCAGTCACCCTGGAGTATAATTCATCAGGTATCAGTCCCCCTGGACTATAATTCATCAGGTATCAGTCCTCCTGGACTATAATTCATCAAGTATCAGTCCTCCTGGGCTATAATTCATCAGGTATCAGTCCCCCTGGGCTATAATTAATCAGGTATCAGTCCTCCTGGGCTATAATTCATCAGGTATCAGTCCCCTGGGCTATAATTCATCAGGTATCAGTCCCCCTGGACTATAATTCATCAGGTATCAGTCCCCCTGGACTATAATTCATCAGGTATCAGTCCCCCTGGACTATAATCCATCAAGTATCAGTCCTCCTGGGCTATAATTCATCAGGTATCAGTCCTCCTGGACTATAATTCATCAGGGTATCAGTCCCCCTGGACTATAATTCATCAGGTATCAGTCCCCCTGGACTATAATACAATCAGGTATCAGTCCTCCTGGACTATAATTCATCAGGTATCAGTCCTCCTGGACTATAATTCATCAGGTATCAGTCCCCCTGGACTATAATTCATCAGGTATCAGTCCCCCTGGACTATAATTCATCAGTATCAGTCCTCCTGGGCTATAATTCATCAGGTATCAGTCCTCCTGGGCTATAATTCATCAGGTATCAGTCCTCCTGGACTATAATTCATCAGGTATCAGTCCCCCTGGACTATAATTCATCAGGTATCAGTCCCCCTGGACTATAATTCATCAAGTATCAGTCCTCCTGGGCTATAATTCATCAGGTATCAGTCCTCCTGGACTATAATTCATCAGGTATCAGTCCCCCTGGACTATAATTCATCAGGTATCAGTCCCCCTGGACTATAATTCATCAGGTATCAGTCCCCCCTGGACTATAATTCATCAGGTATCAGTCCTCCTGGACTATAATACATCAGGTATCAGTCCCCCTGGACTATAATTCATCAGGTATCAGTCCCCCTGGACTATAATTCATCAGGTATCAGTCCCCTGGACTATAATTCATCAGGTATCAGTCCCCTGGTCTATAATTCATCAGGTATCAGTCCTCCTGGACTATAATTCATCAGGTATCAGTCCCCTGAACTATAATTCATCAGGTATCAGTCCCCTGGACTATAATTCATCAGGTATCAGTCCCCCTGGACTATAATTCATCAGGGTATCAGTCCCTCCTGGACTATAATACATCAGGTATCAGTCCCCTGGACTATAATTCATCAGGTATCAGTCCCCCTGGACTATAATTCATCAGGTATCAGTCCCCCTGGACTATAATTCATCAGGTATCAGTCCTCCTGGACTATAATACATCAGGTATCAGTCCCCCTGGACTATAATTCATCAGGTATCAGTCCCCCTGGACTATAATTCATCAGGTATCAGTCCCCCTGGACTATAATTCATCAGGTATCAGTCCCCTGAACTATAATTCATCAGGTATCAGTCCCCCTGGACTATAATTCATCAAGTATCAGTCCCCCTGGACTATAATTCATCAGGTATCAGTCCTCCTGGACTATAATTCATCAGGTATCAGTCCCCCTGGAGTATAATTCATCAGGTATCAGTCCCCCTGGGCTATAATTCATCAGGTATCAGTCCCCCTGGACTATAATTCATCAGGTATCAGTCCCCCTGAACTATAATTCATCAGGTATCAGTCCCCTGGACTATAATTCATCAAGTATCATTCCCCCTGGCTATAATTCATCAGGTATCAGTCCCCCTGGACTATAATTCATCAGGTATCAGTCCCCCTGGACTATAATTCATCAGGTATCAGTCCCCCTGGACTATAATTCATCAGGTATCAGTCCCCCTGGGCTATAATTCATCAGGTATCAGTCCCCCCTGGGCTATAATTCATCAGGTATCAGTCCCCTGGACTATAATTCATCAGGTATCTGTCCCCCTGGACTATAATTCATCAGGTATCAGTCCCCCTGGACTATAATTCATCAAGTATCAGTCCCCCTGGGCTATAATTCATCAGGTATCAATCCCCCTGGACTATAATTCATCAAGTATCAGTCCTCCTGGGCTATAATTCATCAAGTATCATTCCCCCTGGGCTATAATTCATCAGGTATCAGTCCCCCTGAACTATAATTCATCAGGTATCAGTCCCCTGGACTATAATTCATCAAGTATCATTCCCCTGGGCTATAATTCAACAGGTATCAGTCCCCCTGGACTATAATTCATCAGGTATCAGTCCCCCTGGACTATAATTCATCATGGTATCAGTCCCCCTGACTATAATTCATCAGGTATCAGTCCCCCTGAACTATAATTCATCAGGTATCAGTCCCCCTGGACTATAATTGATCAAGTATCATTCCCCCTGGGCTATAATTCATCAGGTATCAGTCCCCCTGGACTATAATTCATCAGGTATCAGTCCCCCTGGACTATAATTCATCAGGTATCAGTCCCCCTGGGCGTGTAATTCATCAGGGTATCAGTCCCCCTGGGCTATAATTCATCAGGTATCAGTCCCCCTGGACTATAATTCATCAAGTATCAGTCCCCCTGGACTATAATTCATCAGGTATCAGTCCCCCTGGGCAGTAATTCATCAGGTATCAGTCCCCCTGGGCTGTAATTCATCAGGTATCAGTCCCCCTGGGCTATAATTCATCAGGTATCAGTCCCCCTGGACTATAATTCATCAGGTATCAGTCCCCCTGGACTATAATTCATCAGGTATCAGTCCCCCTGGACTATAATTCATCAGGTATCAGTCCCCCTCGGCTATAATTCATCAGGTATCAGTCCTCCTGGACTATAATTCATCAGGTATCAGTCCCCCTGGACTATAATTCATCAGGTATCAGTCCCCCTGGACTATAATTCATCAGGTATCAGTCCCCCTGGACTATAATTCATCAGGTATCAGTCCCCCTGGACTATAATTCATCAGTATCAGGTCCCCTCGGCTATAATTCATCAGGTATCAGTCCCCCTGGACTATAATTCATCAGGTATCAGTCCCCTGGACTATAATTCATCAGGTATCAGTCCCCTGGACTATAATTCATCAGGTATCAGTCCCCCTGGACTATAATTCATCAGGTATCAGTCCCCCTGGACTATAATTCATCAGGTATCAGTCCCCCCTGGACTATAATTCATACAGTATCAGTCCCCCTGGGCTATAATTCATCAGGTATCAGTCCCCCCTGGACTATAATTCATCAGGTATCAGTCCCCCTGGACTATAATTCATCAGGTATCAGTCCCCCTGGACAATAATTCATCAGGTATCAGTCACCCTGGACTATAATACATCAGGTATCAGTACCCCTGGACTATAATTCATCAGGTATCAGTCCCCTGGGTCTATAATTCATCAGGTATCAGTCCCCTGGACTATAATTCATCAGGTATCAGTCCCCCTGGACTATAATACATCAGGTATCAGTCCCCCTGGACTATAATTCATCAGGTATCAGTCCCCCTGGGCTGTAATTCATCAGGTATCAGTCCTCCTGGACTATAATTCATCAGTATCAGTCACCCGTGGACTATAATACATCAGGTAGCAGTCCCCCTGGACTATAATACATCAGGTATCAGTCCCCCTGGACTATAATTCATCAGGTATCAGTCCCCCTGGACTATAATACATCAGGTATCAGTCCCCCTGGACTATAATCATCAGGTATCAGTCCCCCTGGACTATAATTCATCAGGTATCAGTCCCCCTGGGCTGTAATTCATCAGGTATCAGTCCTCCTGGACTATAATTCATCAGGTATCAGTCCCCCTGGACTATAATACATCAGGTATCAGTCCCCTGGACTATAATTCATCAGGTATCAGTCCCCCTGGACTATAATTCATCAGGTATCAGTCCCCCTGGACTATAATTCATCAGGTATCAGTCCCCCCTGGACTATAATTCATCAGGTATCTGTCCCCCTGGACTATAATTCATCAGGTATCAGTCCCCCTGGACTATAATTCATCAGGTATCAGTCCCCCTGGACTATAATTCATCAGGTATCTGTCCCCCTGGACTATAATTCATCAGGTATCAGTCCCCCTGGCTAATAATTCATCAGGTATCAGTCCCCCTGGACTATAATTCATCAGGTATCAGTCCCCCTGGACTATAATTCATCAGGTATCAGTCCCCCTGGACTATAATTCATCAGGTATCAGTCCTCCTGGACTATAATTCATCAGGTATCAGTCCCCCTGGACTATAATTCATCAGGTATCAGTCCTCCTGGAGTATAATTCATCAGGTATCAGTCCCCCTGGACTATAATTCATCAGGTATCAGTCCCCCTGGACTATAATTCATCAGGTATCAGTCCTCCTGGACTATAATTCATCAGGTATCAGTCCCCCCTGGACTATAATTCATCAGGTATCAGTCCCCCTGGACTATAATTCATAAGGTATCAGTCCCCCTGGACTATAATTCATCCAGGTATCAGTCCTCCTGGAGTATAATTCATCAGGTATCAGTCACCTGGAGTATAATTCATCAGGTATCAGTCCCCCTGGACTATAATTCATCAGGGTATCAGTCCCCTTGGACTATAATACATCAGGTATCAGTCCCCTGACTATAATTCATCAGGTATCAGTCCCCCTGGACTATAATTCATCAGGTATCAGTCCCCCTGGACTATAATTCATCAGGTATCAGTCCCCCTGGACTATAATTCATCAGGTATCAGTCCTCCTGACTATAATTCTCAGGTATCAGTCCCCCTGGACTATAATTCATCAGGTATCAGTCCTCCTGGACTATAATTCATCAGGTATCAGTCCTCCTGGACTATAATTCATCAGGTATCAGTCCCCCTTGGACTATAATTCATCAGGTATCAGTCCCCCTGGACTATATTCATCAGGTATCAGTCCTCCTGGACTATAATTCATCAGGTATCAGTCCCCTGGACTATAATTCATCAGGTATCAGTCCTCCTGGACTATAATTCATCAGGTATCAGTCGTCCTGGACTATAATTCATCAGGTATCAGTCCTCCTGGACTATAATTCATCAGGTATCAGTCCTCCTGGACTATAATTCATCAGGTATCAGTCCTCCTGGACTATAATTCATCATGGTATCAGTCCCCCTGGACTATAATTCATCTGGTATCAGTCCCCCTGGACTATAATTCATCAGGTATCAGTCCTCCTGGACTATAATTCATCAGGTATCAGTCCCCCTGGACTATAATTCATCAGGTATCAGTCCACCCTGGACTATAATTCATCAGGTATCAGTCCCCCTGGGCTATAATTCATCAGGTATCAGTCCTCCTGGACTATAATTCATCAGGTATCAGTCCTCCTGGACTATAATTCATCAGGTATTCAGTCCTCCTGGACTATAATTCATCAGGTATCAGTCCTCCTGGACTATAATTCATCAGGTATCAGTCCCCCTGGACTATAATTCATCAGGTATCAGTCCTCCTGGACTATAATTCATCAGGTATCAGTCCCCCTGGACTATAATTCATCAGGTATCAGTCCCCCTGGACTATAATTCATCAGGTATCAGTCCTCCTGGAGTATAATTCATCAGGTATCAGTCCTCCTGGAGTATAATTCATCAGGTATCAGTCCCCCTGGACTATAATTCATCAGGTATCAGTCCCCCCTGGACTATAATACATCAGGTATCAGTCCCCTGGACTATAATTCATCAGGTATCAGTCCCCCTGCGACTATAATTCATCAGGTATCAGTCCCCCTGGACTATAATTCATCAGGTATCAGTCCCCCTGGACTATAATTCATCAGGTATCAGTCCCCCTGGACTATAATTCATCAGGTATCAGTCCTCCTGGACTATAATTCATCAGGTATCAGTCCCCCTGGACTATAATTCATCAGGTATCAGTCCCCCTGGACTATAATTTCATCAGGTATCAGTCCCCCTGGACTATAATTCATCAGGTATCCAGTCCCCCTGGGCTGTAATTCATCAAGTATCAGTCCCCCTGGACTATAATTCATCAAGTATCAGTCCCCCTGGACTATAATTCATCAAGTATCAGTCCTCCTGGGCTATAATTCATCAGGTATCAGTCCCCCTGGACTATAATTCATCAAGTATCAGTCCCCCTGGACTATAATTCATCAGGTATCAGTCCTCCTGGAGTATAATACATCAGGTATCAGTCCTCCTGGGCAATAATTCATCAGGTATCAGTCCCCCTGGACTATAATTCATCAGGTATCAGTCCCCCTGGACTATAATTCATCAGGTATCAGTCCCCCTGGACTATAATTCATCAAGTATCAGTCCCCCTGGGCTATAATTCATCAAGTATCAGTCCTCCTGACTATAATTCATCAAGTATCAGTCCCCTGGTCTATAACTCATCAAGTATCAGTCCTCCTGGGCTATATTCATCAGGTATCAGTCCCCCTGGACTATAATTCATCAGGTATCAGTCCCCCCTGGACTATAATTCATCAAGTATCAGTCCCTCCTGGACTATAATTCATCAGTATCAGTCCCCCTGGTCTATAACTCATCAAGTATCAGTCCTCCTGGGCTATAATTCATCAGGTATCAGTCCCCCTGGACTATAATTCATCAGGTATCAGTCCCCTGGACTATAATTCATCAGGTATCAGTCCTCTGGACTATAATTCATCAGGTATCAGTCCTCCTGGGCTATAATTCATCAGGTATCAGTCCTCCTGGGCTATAATTCATCAGGTATCAGTCCCTGGACTATAATTCATCAAGTATCAGTCCCCCTGGTCTATAATTCATCAGGTATCAGTCCCCCTGGACTATAATTCATCAGGTATCAGTCCTCCTGGACTATAATTCATCAGGTATCAGTCCTCCGGACTATAATTCATCAAAGTATCAGTCCTCCTGGGCTATAATTCATCAGGTATCAGTCCCCCTGGGCTATAATTCATCAAGTATCAGTCCTCCTGGGCTATAATTCATCAGGTATCAGTCCCCCTGGGCTATAATTCATCAGGTATCAGTCCTCCTGGACTATAATTCATCAGGTATCAGTCCCCCTGGACTATAATTCATCAGGTATCAGTCCCCCTGGACTATAATTCATCAGGTATCAGTCCTCCTGGGCTATAATTCATCAGGTATCAGTCCTCCTGGACTATAATTCATCAGGTATCAGTCCCCCTGGACTATAATTCATCAGGTATCAGTCCCCCTGGACTATAATTCATCAGGTATCAGTCCCCCTGGACTATAATTCATCAGGTATCAGTCCCCCTGGACTATAATTCATCAGGTATCAGTCCTCCTGGACTATAATTCATCAGGTATCAGTCCCCCTGGACTATAATTCATCAGGTATCAGTCCTCCTGGACTATAATTCATCAGGTATCAGTCCCCCTGGACTATAATTCATCAGGTATCAGTCCCCCTGGACTATAATTCATCAGGTATCAGTCCCCCTGGACTATAATTCATCAGGTATCAGTCCCCCTGGACTATAATTCATCAGGTATCAGTCCCCTGGACTATAATTCATCAGGTATCAGTCCCCCTGGACTATAATTCATCAGGTATCAGTCCCCCTGGACTATAATTCATCAGGTATCAGTCCCCCTGGACTATAATTCATCAGGTATCAGTCCCCCTGGACTATAATTCATCAGGTATCAGTCCCCCTGGACTATAATTCATCAGGTATCAGTCCCCCTGGACTATAATTCATCAGGTATCAGTCCCCCTGGACTATAATTCATCAGGTATCAGTCCCCCTGGACTATAATTCATCAGGTATCAGTCCTCCTGGACTATAATTCTTCAGGTATCAGTCCTCCTGGGCTATAATTCATCAGGTATCAGTCCTCCTGGACTATAATTCTTCAGGTATCAGTCCTCCTGGGCTATAATTCATCAGGTATCAGTCCTCCTGGACTATAATTCTTCAGGTATCAGTCCTCCTGGGCTATAATTCATCAGGTATCAGTCCTCCTGGACTATAATTCATCAGGTATCAGTCCCCCTGGGCTATAATTCATCAGGTATCAGTCCCCCTGGACTATAATTCATCAGGTATCAGTCCCCCTGGACTATAATTCATCAGGTATCAGTCCCCCTGGACTATAATACATCAGGTATCAGTCCCCCTGGACTATAATTCATCAGGTATCAGTCCTCCTGGACTATAATTCTTCAGGTATCAGTCCCCCTGGACTATAATACATCAGGTATCAGTCCCCCTGGACTATAATTCATCAGGTATCAGTCCCCCTGGACTATAATACATCAGGTATCAGTCCCCCTGGACTATAATTCATCAGGTATCAGTCCCCCTGGACTATAATACATCAGGTATCAGTCCCCCTGGACTATAATTCATCAGGTATCAGTCCCCCTGGACTATAATTCATCAGGTATCAGTCCCCCTGGACTATAATACATCAGGTATCAGTCCCCCTGGACTATAATTCATCAGGTATCAGTCCTCCTGGACTATAATTCTTCAGGTATCAGTCCTCCTGGGCTATAATTCATCAGGTATCAGTCCCCCTGGACTATAATTCATCAGGTATCAGTCCCCCTGGACTATAATTCATCAGGTATCAGTCCCCCTGGGCTATAATTCATCAGGTATCAGTCCCCCTGGACTATAATTCATCAGGTATCAGTCCCCCTGGACTATAATTCATCAGGTATCAGTCCCCCTGGACTATAATACATCAGGTATCAGTCCCCCTGGACTATAATTCATCAGGTATCAGTCCCCCTGGACTATAATTCATCAGGTATCAGTCCCCCTGGACTATAATTCATCAGGTATCAGTCCCCCTGGACTATAATTCATCAGGTATCAGTCCCCCTGGACTATAATTCATCAGGTATCAGTCCCCCTGGACTATAATTCATCAGGTATCAGTCCCCCTGGACTATAATTCATCAGGTATCAGTCCCCCTGGACTATAATTCATCAGGTATCAGTCCCCCTGGACTATAATTCATCAGGTATCAGTCCTCCTGGACTATAATTCATCAGGTATCAGTCCCCCTGGACTATAATTCATCAGGTATCAGTCCCCCTGGACTATAATTCATCAGGTATCAGTCCCCCTGGACTATAATTCATCAGGTATCAGTCCCCCTGGACTATAATTCATCAGGTATCAGTCCTCCTGGACTATAATTCTTCAGGTATCAGTCCTCCTGGGCTATAATTCATCAGGTATCAGTCCCCCTGGACTATAATTCATCAGGTATCAGTCCCCCTGGACTATAATTCATCAGGTATCAGTCCCCCTGGGCTATAATTCATCAGGTATCAGTCCCCCTGGACTATAATTCATCAGGTATCAGTCCCCCTGGACTATAATTCATCAGGTATCAGTCCCCCTGGACTATAATACATCAGGTATCAGTCCCCCTGGACTATAATTCATCAGGTATCAGTCCCCCTGGGCTATAATTCATCAGGTATCAGTCCCCCTGGACTATAATTCATCAGGTATCAGTCCCCCTGGACTATAATTCATCAGGTATCAGTCCCCCTGGGCTATAATTCATCAGGTATCAGTCCCCCTGGGCTATAATTCATCAGGTATCAGTCCCCCTGGGCTATAATTCATCAGGTATCAGTCCCCCTGGACTATAATTCATCAGGTATCAGTCCCCCTGGGCTATAATTCATCAGGTATCAGTCCCCCTGGACTATAATTCATCAGGTATCAGTCCCCCTGGACTATAATTCATCAGGTATCAGTCCCCCTGGACTATAATACATCAGGTATCAGTCCCCCTGGACTATAATTCATCAGGTATCAGTCCTCCTGGACTATAATTCTTCAGGTATCAGTCCTCCTGGGCTATAATTCATCAGGTATCAGTCCCCCTGGACTATAATTCATCAGGTATCAGTCCCCCTGGACTATAATTCATCAGGTATCAGTCCCCCTGGGCTATAATTCATCAGGTATCAGTCCCCCTGGACTATAATTCATCAGGTATCAGTCCCCCTGGACTATAATTCATCAGGTATCAGTCCCCCTGGACTATAATTCATCAGGTATCAGTCCCCCTGGACTATAATTCATCAGGTATCAGTCCCCCTGGACTATAATTCATCAGGTATCAGTCCTCCTGGACTATAATTCATCAGGTATCAGTCCCCCTGGACTATAATTCATCAGGTATCAGTCCCCCTGGACTATAATTCATCAGGTATCAGTCCCCCTGGACTATAATTCATCAGGTATCAGTCCCCCTGGACTATAATTCATCAGGTATCAGTCCTCCTGGACTATAATTCATCAGGTATCAGTCCCCCTGGACTATAATTCATCAGGTATCAGTCCCCCTGGACTATAATTCATCAGGTATCAGTCCCCCTGGACTATAATTCATCAGGTATCAGTCCCCCTGGACTATAATTCATCAGGTATCAGTCCCCCTGGACTATAATTCATCAGGTATCAGTCCTCCTGGACTATAATTCATCAGGTATCAGTCCTCCTGGACTATAATTCATCAGGTATCAGTCCCCCTGGACTATAATTCATCAGGTATCAGTCCCCCTGGACTATAATTCATCAGGTATCAGTCCCCCTGGACTATAATACATCAGGTATCAGTCCCCCTGGACTATAATTCATCAGGTATCAGTCCCCCTGGGCTATAATTCATCAGGTATCAGTCCCCCTGGACTATAATTCATCAGGTATCAGTCCCCTGGACTATAATTCATCAGGTATCAGTCCCCCTGGACTATAATTCATCAGGTATCAGTCCCCCTGGACTATAATACATCAGGTATCAGTCCCCCTGGACTATAATTCATCAGGTATCAGTCCCCCTGGACTATAATTCATCAGGTATCAGTCCCCCTGGACTATAATTCATCAGGTATCAGTCCCCCTGGACTATAATTCATCAAGTATCAGTCCCCCTGGACTATAATTCATCAGGTATCAGTCCCCCTGGACTATAATTCATCAGGTATCAGTCCCCCTGGACTATAATTCATCAGGTATCAGTCCCCCTGGGCTATAATTCATCAGGTATCAGTCCCCCTGGACTATAATTCATCAGGTATCAGTCCCCCTGGCTATAATTCATCAGGTATCAGTCCCCCTGGGCTATAAGTCATCAGGTATCAGTCCCCCTGGGCTATAATTCATCAGGTATCAGTCCCCCTGGACTATAATTCATCAGGTATCAGTCCTCCTGGACTATAATTCATCAGTTATCAGTCCCCCTGGACTATAATTCATCAGGTATCAGTCCCCCTGGACTATAATTCATCAGGTATCAGTCCCCCTGGACTATAATTCATCAGGTATCAGTCCTTCTGGACTATAATTCATCAGTTATCAGTCCCCCTGGACTATAATTCATCAGGTATCAGTCCCCCTGGGCTATAATTCATCAGGTATCAGTCCTCCTGGACTATAATTCATCAAGTATCAGTCCCCCTGGGCTATAATTCATCAGGTATCAGTCCCCCTGGACTATAATTCATCAGGTATCAGTCCTCCTGGACTATAATTCATCAAGTATCAGTCCCCCTGGGCTATAATTCATCAAGTATCAGTCCCCCTGGACTATAATTCATCAGGTATCAGTCCTTCTGGACTATAATTCATCAGTTATCAGTCCCCCTGGACTATAATTCATCAGGTATCAGTCCTCCTGGACTATAATTCATCAGTTATCAGTCCCCCTGGACTATAATTCATCAGGTATCAGTCCCCCTGGGCTATAATTCATCAGGTATCAGTCCCCCTGGACTATAATTCATCAGGTATCAGTCCCCCTGGGCTATAATTCATCAGGTATCAGTCCCCCTGGACTATAATTCATCAGGTATCAGTCCCCCTGGACTATAATTCATCAGGTATCAGTCCCCCTGGACTATAATTCATCAGGTATCAGTCCCCCTGGACTATAATACATCAGGTATCAGTCCCCCTGGACTATAATTCATCAGGTATCAGTCCCCCTGGACTATAATTCATCAGGTATCAGTCCCCCTGGACTATAATTCATCAGGTATCAGTCCCCCTGGACTATAATTCATCAAGTATCAGTCCCCCTGGACTATAATTCATCAGGTATCAGTCCCCCTGGACTATAATTCATCAGGTATCAGTCCCCCTGGACTATAATTCATCAGGTATCAGTCCCCCTGGGCTATAATTCATCAGGTATCAGTCCCCCTGGACTATAATTCATCAGGTATCAGTCCCCCTGGGCTATAATTCATCAGGTATCAGTCCCCCTGGGCTATAAGTCATCAGGTATCAGTCCCCCTGGGCTATAATTCATCAGGTATCAGTCCCCCTGGACTATAATTCATCAGGTATCAGTCCTCCTGGACTATAATTCATCAGTTATCAGTCCCCCTGGACTATAATTCATCAGGTATCAGTCCCCCTGGACTATAATTCATCAGGTATCAGTCCCCCTGGACTATAATTCATCAGGTATCAGTCCTTCTGGACTATAATTCATCAGTTATCAGTCCCCCTGGACTATAATTCATCAGGTATCAGTCCTCCTGGACTATAATTCATCAGTTATCAGTCCCCCTGGACTATAATTCATCAGGTATCAGTCCCCCTGGGCTATAATTCATCAGGTATCAGTCCTCCTGGACTATAATTCATCAAGTATCAGTCCCCCTGGGCTATAATTCATCAGGTATCAGTCCCCCTGGACTATAATTCATCAGGTATCAGTCCTCCTGGACTATAATTCATCAAGTATCAGTCCCCTGGGCTATAATTCATCAAGTATCAGTCCCCCTGGACTATAATTCATCAGGTATCAGTCCTTCTGGACTATAATTCATCAGTTATCAGTCCCCCTGGACTATAATTCATCAGGTATCAGTCCTCCTGGACTATAATTCATCAGTTATCAGTCCCCCTGGACTATAATTCATCAGGTATCAGTCCCCCTGGGCTATAATTCATCAGGTATCAGTCCCCCTGGGCTATAATTCATCAGGTATCAGTCCCCCTGGGCTATAATTCATCAGGTATCAGTCCCCCTGGACTATAATTCATCAGGTATCAGTCCTCCTGGACTATAATTCATCAGTTATCAGTCCCCCTGGAATATAATTCATCAGGTATCAGTCCCCCTGGGCTATAATTCATCAGTTATCAGTCCCCCTGGACTATAATTCATCAGTTATCAGTCCCCCTGGACTATAATTCATCAGGTATCAGTCCTCCTGGACTATAATTCATCAGGTATCAGTCCCCCTGGACTATAATTCATCAAGTATCAGTCCCCCTGGGCTATAATTCATCAGGTATCAGTCCCCCTGGACTATAATTCATCAGGTATCAGTCCCCCTGGGCTATAATTCATCAGGTATCAGTCCCCCTGGACTATAATTCATCAGGTATCAGTCCTCCTGGACTATAATTCATCAGTTATCAGTCCCCCTGGTCTATAATTCATCAGGTATCAGTCCCCCTGGACTATAATTCATCAGGTATCAGTCCTCCTGGAATATAATTCATCAGTTATCAGTCCCCCTGGACTATAATTCATCAGGTATCAGTCCCCCTGGACTATAATTCATCAGGTATCAGTCCCCCTGGACTATAATTCATCAGGTATCAGTCCCCCTGGACTATAATTCATCAGGTATCAGTCCCCCTGGACTATAATTCATCAGGTATCAGTCCCCCTGGACTATAATTCATCAGGTATCAGTCCCCCTGGACTATAATTCATCAGGTATCAGTCCCCCTGGACTATAATTCATCAGGTATCAGTCCCCCTGGGCTATAATTCATCAGGTATCAGTCCTCCTGGACTATAATTCATCAGGTATCAGTCCCCCTGGACTATAATTCATCAGGTATCAGTCCCCCTGGACTATAATTCATCAGGTATCAGTCCTCCTGGACTATAATTCATCAGGTATCAGTCCCCCTGGACTATAATTCATCAGGTATCAGTCCCCCTGGGCTATAATTCATCAGGTATCAGTCCCCCTGGACTATAATTCATCAGGTATCAGTCCCCCTGGGCTATAATTCATCAGGTATCAGTCCCCCTGGACTATAATTCATCAGGTATCAGTCCCCCTGGTCTATAATTCATCAGGTATCAGTCCCCCTGAACTATAATTCATCAGGTATCAGTCCCCCTGGACTATAATTCATCAGGTATCAGTCCCCCTTGGCTATAATTCATCAGGTATCAGTCCTCCTGGACTATAATTCATCAGGTATCAGTCCTCATGGACTATAATTCATCAGGTATCAGTCCCCCTGGGCTATAATTCATCAGGTATCAGTCCCCCTGGACTATAATTCATCAGGTATCAGTCCTCCTGGACTATAATTCATCAGGTATCAGTCCCCCTGGACTATAATTCATCAGGTATCAGTCCCCCTGGACTATAATTCATCAGGTATCAGTCCCCCTGGACTATAATTCATCAGGTATCAGTCCTCCTGGACTATAATTCATCAGGTATCAGTCCCCCTGGACTATAATTCATCAGGTATCAGTCCCCCTGGACTATAATTCATCAGGTATCAGTCCCCCTGGGCTATAATTCATCAGGTATCAGTCCTCCTGGACTATAATTCATCAGGTATCAGTCCCCCTGGACTATAATTCATCAGGTATCAGTCCCCCTGGACTATAATTCATCAGGTATCAGTCCTCCTGGACTATAATTCATCAGGTATCAGTCCTCCTGGACTATAATTCATCAGGTATCAGTCCCCCTGGACTATAATTCATCAGGTATCAGTCCCCCTGGACTATAATTCATCAGGTATCAGTCCCCCTGGACTATAATTCATCAGGTATCAGTCCCCCTGGACTATAATTCATCAGGTATCAGTCCCCCTGGACTATAATTCATCAGGTATCAGTCCTCCTGGACTATAATTCATCAGGTATCAGTCCTCCTGGACTATAATTCATCAGGTATCAGTCCCCCTGGACTATAATTCATCAGGTATCAGTCCTCCTGGACTATAATTCATCAGGTATCAGTCCTCCTGGACTATAATTCATCAGGTATCAGTCCCCCTGGGCTATAATTCATCAGGTATCAGTCCTCCTGGACTATAATTCATCAGGTATCAGTCCCCCTGGACTATAATTCATCAGGTATCAGTCCCCCTGGACTATAATTCATCAGGTATCAGTCCTCCTGGACTATAATTCATCAGGTATCAGTCCTCCTGGACTATAATTCATCAGGTATCAGTCCCCCTGGACTATAATTCATCAGGTATCAGTCCTCCTGGACTATAATTCATCAGGTATCAGTCCCCCTGGACTATAATTCATCAGGTATCAGTCCCCCTGGGCTATAATTCATCAGGTATCAGTCCCCCTGGACTATAATTCATCAGGTATCAGTCCTCCTGGACTATAATTCATCAGTTATCAGTCCCCCTGGTCTATAATTCATCAGGTATCAGTCCCCCTGGACTATAATTCATCAGGTATCAGTCCTCCTGGAATATAATTCATCAGTTATCAGTCCCCCTGGACTATAATTCATCAGGTATCAGTCCCCCTGGACTATAATTCATCAGGTATCAGTCCCCCTGGACTATAATTCATCAGGTATCAGTCCCCCTCGGCTATAATTCATCAGGTATCAGTCCCCCTGGACTATAATTCATCAGGTATCAGTCCTCCTGGACTATAATTCATCAGGTATCAGTCCCCCTGGACTATAATTCATCAGGTATCAGTCCCCCTGGACTATAATTCATCAGGTATCAGTCCCCCTGGGCTATAATTCATCAGGTATCAGTCCTCCTGGACTATAATTCATCAGGTATCAGTCCCCCTGGACTATAATTCATCAGGTATCAGTCCTCCTGGACTATAATTCATCAGGTATCAGTCCCCCTGGGCTATAATTCATCAGGTATCAGTCCCCCTGGACTATAATTCATCAGGTATCAGTCCCCCTGGACTATAATTCATCAGGTATCAGTCCCCCTGGAGTATAATTCATCAGGTATCAGTCCTCCTGGACTATAATTCATCAGGTATCAGTCCCCCTGGGCTATAATTCATCAGGTATCAGTCCCCCTTGGCTATAATTCATCAGGTATCAGTCCCCCTTGGCTATAATTCATCAGGTATCAGTCCCCCTGGAGTATAATTCATCAGGTATCAGTCCTCCTGGACTATAATTCATCAGGTATCAGTCCCCCTGGGCTATAATTCATCAGGTATCAGTCCCCCTTGGCTATAATTCATCAGGTATCAGTCCCCCTGGAGTATAATTCATCAGGTATCAGTCCTCCTGGACTATAATTCATCAGGTATCAGTCCCCCTGGGCTATAATTCATCAGGTATCAGTCCCCCTTGGCTATAATTCATCAGGTATCAGTCCCCCTTGGCTATAATTCATCAGGTATCAGTCCTCCTGGACTATAATTCATCAGGTATCAGTCCCCCTGGACTATAATTCATCAGGTATCAGTCCCCCTGGACTATAATTCATCAGGTATCAGTCCTCCTGGACTATAATTCATCAGGTATCAGTCCCCCTGGGCTATAATTCATCAGGTATCAGTCCCCCTGGACTATAATTCATCAGGTATCAGTCCCCCTGGACTATAATTCATCAGGTATCAGTCCCCCTGGACTATAATTCATCAGGTATCAGTCCCCCTGGGCTATAATTCATCAGGTATCAGTCCTCCTGGACTATAATTCATCAGGTATCAGTCCCCCTGGACTATAATTCATCAGGTATCAGTCCCCCTGGGCTATAATTCATCAGGTATCAGTCCCCCTTGGCTATAATTCATCAGGTATCAGTCCCCCTGGACTATAATTCATCAGGTATCAGTCCCCCTGGGCTATAATTCATCAGGTATCAGTCCCCCTGGACTATAATTCATCAGGTATCAGTCCCCCTGGGCTATAATTCATCAGGTATCAGTCCCCCTTGGCTATAATTCATCAGGTATCAGTCCTCCTGGACTATAATTCATCAGGTATCAGTCCTCATGGACTATAATTCATCAGGTATCAGTCCCCCTGGGCTATAATTCATCAGGTATCAGTCCCCCTGGACTATAATTCATCAGGTATCTGTCCTCCTGGACTATAATTCATCAGGTATCAGTCCTCCTGGACTATAATTCATCAGGTATCAGTCCCCCTGGACTATAATTCATCAGGTATCAGTCCCCCTGGACTATAATTCATCAGGTATCTGTCCTCCTGGACTATAATTCATCAGGTATCAGTCCCCCTGGACTATAATTCATCAGGTATCAGTCCCCCTGGACTATAATTCATCAGGTATCAGTCCCCCTGGACTATAATTCATCAGGTATCAGTCCCCCTGGGCTATAATTCATCAGGTATCAGTCCTCCTGGACTATAATTCATCAGGTATCAGTCCCCCTGGGCTATAATTCATCAGGTATCAGTCCCCCTGGACTATAATTCATCAGGTATCAGTCCCCCTGGGCTATAATTCATCAGGTATCAGTCCTCCTGGACTATAATTCATCAGGTATCAGTCCCCCTGGACTATAATTCATCAGGTATCAGTCCCCCTGGACTATAATTCATCAGGTATCAGTCCCCCTGGGCTATAATTCATCAGGTATCAGTCCCCCTTGGCTATAATTCATCAGGTATCAGTCCTCCTGGACTATAATTCATCAGGTATCAGTCCTCATGGACTATAATTCATCAGGTATCAGTCCCCCTGGGCTATAATTCATCAGGTATCAGTCCCCCTGGACTATAATTCATCAGGTATCTGTCCTCCTGGACTATAATTCATCAGGTATCAGTCCTCCTGGACTATAATTCATCAGGTATCAGTCCCCCTGGACTATAATTCATCAGGTATCAGTCCCCCTGGACTATAATTCATCAGGTATCTGTCCTCCTGGACTATAATTCATCAGGTATCAGTCCCCCTGGACTATAATTCATCAGGTATCAGTCCCCCTGGACTATAATTCATCAGGTATCAGTCCCCCTGGACTATAATTCATCAGGTATCAGTCC
The DNA here is from genome assembly GCF_036365525.1 of Heterodontus francisci. Taxonomy (NCBI): domain Eukaryota; kingdom Metazoa; phylum Chordata; class Chondrichthyes; order Heterodontiformes; family Heterodontidae; genus Heterodontus; species Heterodontus francisci. The sequence goes on from NC_090387.1 coordinate 3,595,433, forward strand.
CCCTGGGCTATAATTCATCAGGTATCAGTCCTCCTGGACTATAATTCATCAGGTATCAGTCCCCCTGGACTATAATTCATCAGGTATCAGTCCCCCTGGACTATAATTCATCAGGTATCAGTCCTCCTGGACTATAATTCATCAGGTATCAGTCCCCCTGGACTATAATTCATCAGGTATCAGTCCCCCTGGGCTATAATTCATCAGGTATCAGTCCCCCTTGGCTATAATTCATCAGGTATCAGTCCTCCTGGACTATAATTCATCAGGTATCAGTCCTCCTGGACTATAATTCATCAGGTATCAGTCCCCCTGGGCTATAATTCATCAGGTATCAGTCCCCCTGGACTATAATTCATCAGGTATCAGTCCTCCTGGACTATAATTCATCAGGTATCAGTCCCCCTGGACTATAATTCATCAGGTATCAGTCCTCCTGGACTATAATTCATCAGGTATCAGTCCTCCTGGGCTATAATTCATCAAA